>NC_057795.1:658174318-658474318 GCF_018294505.1 Triticum aestivum
TTTTTTTTTGTTAGTTTGTTTTGTTTTTATTTAATTTTCTTTTCTGTTTTATTTTAGTTGCACTTTATTTTTGGTTTAGTAAAATATGAAAATAGCCCCAAAAATAGTGTGTCAAAATAATCCACTGTTCTAAGAAGTTTTACCTCAGAAATAAAATAGTTTAGTGTTTGGTAAAATATATTAGGAGTATAACTAATCGTTTTGACGTAGTTTTAATCACTTTAGTGTATTTAAATATCTTATAAAGGTGTTGTTTCTCCACCAATAATATCCATGATTTATTTGTCACATTAAGAACATCTTAGTTTTGACCTTTGAAAACTTTAATTGTTTGACTTGATTTTAAATTTGAATTTGAATCATTTTTGAACCATCGCGAGAGTAACAACAGTAACCGAGGTTACATGGCATCATTAGCGTGGAATTACTGTAGCCTAAATATCCGGGCGTCACAGCTTGAGACCAAGAATATCTGTCCCTGCATACTATTGAGTCCCTTCCAAGCATGCCTTTTCCAGTCAGTCTCCCCTCATACCGCGATTTAGGGAGACCTATCTTCTTAAGGCCAGGAATGAAGTCAACACAAAACCCGATGACATCCTATGTTTGATAGCCCTTGGAGATGCTTCCTTCTGGCCTAGCGCGGTTACGAACATATTTCTTTAGGACTCCCATGAACCTCTCAAAGGGGTACATATTGTGTAGAAATACGGGCCCCAGAATGACAATCTCGTCGACTAGATGAACTAGGACGTGCGTCATGATATTGAAGAAGGATGGTGGGAACACCAGCTCAAAACTGACAAGACATTGTGCCACATCACTCCTTAGCGTTGGTACGATTTCTGGATCGATCACCTTCTGAGATATTGCATTGAGGAATGCACATAGCTTCACAATGGCTAATCGGACGTTTTCCGGTGGAAGCCCCGTCAATGCAACCGGAAGCAGTTGTGTCATAATCACGTGGCAGTCATGAGACTTTAGGTTCTGGAACTTTTTCTCTGGCATATTTATTATTCCCTTTATATTCGACGAGAAGCCAATCGGGACTTTCATACTGAGCAGGCATTTAAAGAAGATTTCTCTTCTCTCGTAAGAGCATAGCTGGCAGGACCTTCATACCGCTTCGGAGGCATTCCCTCTTTTTCTTGCAAGCGTTGCAGGTCCTCCCGTGCCTCAGGTGTATCTTTTGTCTTCCCATACACGCCCAAGTAGCCTAGCAGGTTCACGCAAAGGTTCTTCGTCACGTGCATCACGTCGATCGAAGAGCGGACCTATAGGTCTTTCCAGTAGGGTAGGTCCCAAAATATAGATTTCTTCTTCCACATGGGTGCGTGGTTCTCAACGTCATTCGGAATAGCTAGTCCGCCGGGACCCTTTCCAAAGATTACATGTAAATCATTGACCATAGCAAGTACGTGATCACCGGTACGCATGGCGGGCTTCTTCCGGTGATCTTCCTCGCCTTTGAAATGCTTGCCTTTCTTTAGACATTCATGGTTGGTCGGAAGAAATCGACGAGGGCTCAGGTACACATTCTTCCTGCAGCTTCCCAGGTATATACTATCGGTGTCAAGTAAACAATGCGTGCATGCGTGGTATCCCTTGTTTGTGTGTCCTGAAAGGTTACTGAGAGCGGTATCAATCGTTGATGGTCATGAACAACAACGCCTTTAGGTCAAATTCCTCCTTTTTGTGCTCATCCCACGTACGTACACCGTTTCCATTCCACAGCTGTAAAAGTTCTTCAAATAATGGCCTTAGGTACACATCAATGTCATTGCCGGGTTGCTTAGGGCCTTGGATGAGAACTGGCATCATAATGAACTTCCGCTTCATGTACATCCAAGAAGGAAGGTTATACATATATAGAGTCACGGGCCAGGTGCTGTGATTGCTGCTCTGCTCCCTGAAAGGATTAATGCCATCTGCGCTTAAAGCAAACCATACGTTCCTTGGGTACTTTGCAAACGCATCCCAGTACTTTCTCTCAATTTTTCTCCACTGCGACCCGTCAGGGGGTGCTCTCAACTTCCCGTCTTTCTTACGGTCGTCACTGTGCCATCGCATCAACTTGGCATGCTCTCCGTTTCTGAACAGTAGTTTCAACCGTGGTATTATAGGAGCATACCGCATCACCTTCGCAGGAACCCTCTTCCTGGGAGGCTCACCGTCAACATCACCAGGGTCATCTCGTCTGATCTTATACCGGAACGGACAGCATACTGGGCATGCGTTCAGATCCTTGTATGCACCGCGGTAGAGGATGCAGTCATTAGGGCATGCATGTTTTTTCCTTCAAGAAATTGTTTTCTTCTTCAACTAAATTTAACCTCTCGACAATAGGGTCGGTTGGAATTTCCGGTTCAACAACCTCCTAGATAAATAAAATCTATGTCACGTTGGTCGGCATAATTTTCATAAACAATAAATGAAACAATAGTTATGAAAAGATAATATATACCACATCCGAATCATAGACAGGACGAGGGCCGACGGGGGCGGATACCAAAACCATCGCACTGTATAAGATGCAATAATAAAAGGAAGAAATAATACAAGTATCTATCTAAACATACAAGTAAGAATATTTTTCCTTTCAGAAAGAAGATAAGAACAAGAGGCTCACCACGATGGTGCCGGTGATGAGATCGGCGCGGGTGATCGATGGCGGTGAAGACGGGGACGGGGCGCGACGGACCGCTAAACCTAGATAAATATTGAGGAAAATGGAGCTTGGCGGTCGAGCTTGGAGAGGAGAAACCTTAAGTGGTGTGGCTCGGGAATTCCATCAAACACCTTGTGGGCATAGGAGGTGAGCTAGAGCACCACCAAGCCCTCTCCCCCTCGGCCAGAAAAAACAGAGCAGTGTGCTCTGCTCTTGCGCGAGGGGGTATATATAGGCACCACCATTGGTCCCGGTTGGTGGCATGAACCGGGACTAAAGGGAAGCCTTTGGTCCCGGTTCAAGCCACCAACCGGGACCAATAGTGGTGGGCTAGGAGCCAGGCCCATTGTGTAACACCCCAAATTTTTTGCCAAGTTTTCAATATTAAATTTTTTGCCAAGGGTTTAAAAAAATCTTTATTTCTGTTGATTTTAGAACTCTTCTTTTATTGTTAAGGAGTTTTGTATTTTTCCCAAGTGGAGCTTTCCAAAATACATTGGACTTCTTTGCCATCTCATCAAAACAATTTCTAAATAAGTAGAATTGTTTATTAAATTATTTCACCCTGAGCTTTATTCATTAAAATGAACTATATTAAATTTTTGGAGCTCCTTTTGAACTACAACCATTTGATAAAATCACCTAAATTCCAACCAAAATTTGGAGATGTCATGAGATGTCTCTAAATCAATTATGAGCACTAATAAAATTTAATTCATTGCTTATTTTGGGTTCTTTCACCTGGTTTTCTTCTCTGGTCTAGTGGGCATTTTTGCACTACAACCCATTTAAATATTTCCCTAGAGCCTCCACCAAAATTTTGGGATGTCAGTAGTAGCATGCCATTCAACTTTATGCAAAAACATAGTGATGTTCTTTGGAATATTTGAGTGCAACAGCCTCTTTTTCATTCTGGACCAGACTTGTGTTTTCTACTACAACCCCATTATTTCTTGCTCTAATGACCTTGTGTTTTCTCATGCTTGTAGTCAACCTTGCAAAACCCCTAAGTCCAGGGGCATGCTCTATTAGGAACACTTTTGGTCCATAAAATGATGCCACTCACTCCCTGTCCAGAAGTGTAGTTTTGCAAAACTTGCACTAGCAAGTTTCTCCTTTTTGCAAAGACTTCACCACCCTCTCTTATATCCATAGAGACACTGATCTGGAGAGTTTGGCCACTCCAAGAGCTACCTAGGTGCCTTTGGCATTTTGTCAAACACCCTGTGTGCATGGCCAGTGTTGACATGAGTTCAAGTTTACATTGTGAACTTGAGCCCCTGACCTACCCCGCATGTCCTAAGGTTTTGCCCTAGCCCCTGACCCCTTTCTGCTAACTCCCTTGTGGTTTGCAACACCCTAGGCCGCCCTGGCATTTCATCGAGCACCTTTCGTGCATGCTCTGGGCGCGCCCAGAGCGTGCGTTTGGCACCCGCATGCACCCGAGTCGCCGCGTCCCACCCCGCACTCAAAACCCGGCCCCAGCCAGCTCGTCGTGTCCCACTGCACCGCCACACAACCCCGACCAACCTGGCGCCCCACAGCGCCACCGCCAGGATGGCCGTGGCGGCTAGCTGCCGGCCGCTAGCAGGCCCGACCGTGGTCGTCGCCGCCCAAGCCACCCCAGCTTGCCACCTGCCCTTGTGAGCAGTGCGAGCTCATACGCAGCCTCGTCTGCTAGCGCTCGTTACCGCCACGTCGCCCAAGCTACAGGGAGGCGGTTCGCCGTCGTCCTTATCGCCGGCCGCCCCTGAACCGACCTCCACCGCGTATATAAGGGCCCCGGAGCTCAATCAAGTCCTCGAGCAACCTCATGTGATCCTCCTAGTGTTGCCTTGGCTAGCAGTCGAGCAAGGGAAGGCCTTCTTCCCCGAGACCGGCCGGTTCGGTCGCCGCCAAGCCCTGTGCCTCTCCCTCTCCACTCTCTCCACCAAGAACTCCCCCTTCCTCTTGCGAGCACAACCCCTCGCTCAATTTTGACCGGAGACCACCGCAGCCCCAAACTCACTATCCACCCGAATGCCCCCTCCGCCGCGGAGCTTGCCGCCGGCGACTCCCTCCACCCCCGGCTACCCTACGACCACCGGAAGAATCGCCTAGGAGTGTCGGATCCATCCCAGCACTCGAATGCCCTTGAGGAGCCGCCTAACGCCGGCGAAGATCGCCGGAGTTCCCTCCTCCGTTCGGCCAGAGGAAAGAGAGGGAAGGAGACTGGTCAAACCTGACCAGTGGGGCCCCCTTGACCCACTGGCAGTGACTCAGGCGCCATCCACGCTGGATAAGTGGAAGCGCATTTTCAAAATGCGCCTTCAACGTGATTTTTGAAGATTTCATGATGATTTGGATGCACCTTTCCTTCCCATGACCTGAAGGCAAGCATTCTGAACCCTGGTGAATTTTTGTGTGTGTTGCATAGCACGGTGGCAACACCACCCCGACGTATACATGCGTCATTTTATGTGAGGATGAGATCCTAATCATGGATGCATTTTAAAGAGTTTATGCTAATGAAGTTGACATGAATGGTGATGGAAATCACCGTCATACGTCTTCCATGCATACCGGAAGGAAAGACGGGAAGGCCTCTGTCTTGGGTAGACACGGGCTTGCCCCTAGTCCTCCGTCGAGACGGTTGTGTCCGGTATGACATGAGGGGATGTCGCGGGGTGTTTCCATCTGTTGTTTGAGACATATGCAATGTTGTGCTAATCATGCAGGAAATATTACAACCTCCTGAGTCGACCGTAGATCGAGTCTTGTGCCAGTAACCCCCATACTTGCTTCGTACCACCACTCGTCTCTACACCAAGTAGGGTACGGTTTAGTAAGTTGTCAACCCTTTCCTTGCACACACCGTACAGAGAGGCCGTGGTGGAAGATACTGGAGTCATCCGGTAGTCATACCACCGGGTCCGGGAGCATGGGTGTTTCAGTTGTAGCCGAAAGGGGGGTAGCTCCCCAGTTTGCGCGCGGTATAAATTTTGTGATCCCATGTTACGTCGAGGTTGTAGCCTCCCCACTTAGAGTTTTGCTTAACAGGTGTTGTGGGTGATTCCAGACCCATGTGAGTTAAGCTGGTGTGTGCAAGTTAGGTGTGTTTTCAACAAAAAGACCATAGACGGAATTAGTCTCGATGGACTAAAGAAATCCGTTACTCGAATAGTTGTGTCCATGGTTAAGGATTACAGTCTGGGATGGGTCAAGTGTCGGTCTTAGTGTCGGTCTTCGGAGGTGAAACTGTTAAACTGTTAACTGAAATCACAACTTGTGGATTGTGATAATTATGATTATTATTATTACTATTATTGACTAACCCGTGATATTATTGGTATTATCAAATATCCCTGGGATGGTTCTACCTCCTGGATATTTACTGTGGCATTTCTTTTAAAGCCCTTTATGTGGTGTCGCTAAGACGCCCGACTGTGGCATTTCTTTTAAAGCCCCTTATGTGGTGTCGATAAGACGCTCGACTGTGGCATTTCTTTTAAAGCCCCTTATGTGGTGTCGCTAAGATGCCCGACTGTGGCATTTCTTTTAAAGCTCTTTATGTGGTGTCGCTAAGACGCCCGACTGTGGCATTTCTTTTAAAGCCCTTTATGTGGTGTCGCTAAGACGCCCGACTGTGGCATGCTTGTTATTTATTTCATAATTTTAATACTACTATGTATTGCATATTCATAAATAACATGCTTGCATGCATCAGAATTTTTATTTATCTATTGTGACTGACGTCATGAGCATGAAATATTTTCAGCACATCATTGTTATATTATGCCTGTGTTCATAATGTTTGCGAGTACATTCAAAGTACTCACTGGCTTGTCCCTGGCTATTGTCTTGGTCAGATTTTTCTTGCGCGGAGAGGAGCGACCGTGGCGACAGTCCCAGAACCTAAGCAATGGTGATAGCAACCACGCGAAGATAGGAGTTAACCTGGTCAGCTGTTCTTGTGGAAAATGGAGTCCTCTAGGCGATGATGATTCACAAACCGCTTCGGCCATCAACCTTTAGAACCATTTTTCGTACTCACAGACCAGAATGGTCTTGTACTACATATATTGTTTTTTGCTTGGAATTTCTGTATCAAGTTGGTGCCTTATCAGTCAACAGTTATCCTGGGGCTGGTAAGCACAAGGGCCATTTTCTGGGATTAACACCCGGAGAATCGGCCGCCACATGTCCTTAGTTTTAACAGTGCGACTGCTACATTTTACCAGTGGCATTACATAAGAGTGGCTCGGGGCAACAAACATCAGAACAGGATATCTCGGTTGGTCCCATTTTTGTTCGGTATAGCCACCTTATACCATGTGAGGCTAGAAAATCTAGTGCTGGACTTACTCTGTTGACTTGTCCCCCAGTCCCCACTTTCTTTCCTTTTTCAACCAATAGATCGGGTTTATATTGAGTTTGTACTGCGTTTCCCTTTATTTCCCTATTAGACCTAGAGACCAGTTGGATAGCCAGTCTCTGCTACTTTCCGCCCCCATTATTTCCTCTTTCGAACAAGTCCTAGATTCAGTTAACAAATCCTCCCCCACCCCACCGCCTTTCTTCCTTGTTTGAACCAAGTAGTACAAGATTCGAGTGCATGAACTAGTTTTACCTCTTAAACGTAAAAAAAGGTGGTTTTCGAACAACCAATCGATCCTATCTACGAGGGGGCCTGAGAAATAGTAAAAGATACAAATGCAGCGACGTCATGACCTCGGGAAGTAGAGCAAGGCCGGTTTCGAAGGAAGTTATACCTGATGGCCGCCCGAATGTCGCTAGGTGGGCGGCGGGTGGCCGGATCTACCCACACTACGACAGCAAGGAAGAAGGGGTCGGAGCCCTCCCTCGCCAGCGGTGCTTGGGAGAGAACGGCAAGGCAGGCTGATCGGGACGCGCCCAGCAGTGGGTAAGAGCCGTCGCCAAGGACGACCGCGTGAATGTTGCACCTTCTCACCTTCCCGGTGGAGAGGATCCGGCTGGAGCTGTGACCAGCGGTGAGCAGAGAGAGAGAGAGAGAGAGAGAGAGAGAGAGAGAGAGAGAGAGTGGCCACCTCTGTCGTGCTTAGATCTGGAGAGGCCGAGACAGTGTGAAGAGAGCAACACTAGCAAGCAAGCGCGGAGGATCCTACCTATATAGTGGAGTAGTACATACTAGTTTTCTTTTGTCTATCGAAGCCGGCTTGACCTCGTCAATGACTGTCGAGAAGTCTTCATGCACGTGGCCCGGAGGCACAGTTGTCGTTATTTTGATCTGAAGCGCTGAATTATAACATCTAACACGAAAAAATGCCACATGACAAGAAATCATAACCTCACTGTCCAAAGGAGACAACATGAATCCCGACGAACAAACTAGACGAGGAACAAAGCTCAAATTAAAGATAAACTCGTAGAAAAGAGGTCCATCGATAGATGTTCTAATTAACATAGCCGGCTTGACCCAGATGGCAGCCGAGTAGTCACTGTTTGTGCATGTGCCCCCAATGACTAGCCCAACTCAGTTGTCGTTGTTTAACCCTCGCAGCGATCCGAAGCACATGACACCTAATTTTGTGAGATGACAAGAAACCTTTTTTTAGATTTCTCACCACAACTACAACCATGTAGAAGACAGCCTGAATGATATGTAGACGATAGACAATCCAGGCGTGTCTGCTGGAGTCTGGTCACATGCATGGACTGACTGATCTTCCGTGTCTTCCAGGGATCGTCCATGCACCAACGTAGTACAACACTTCTCTAGTACTATCGCTTTTCTCCCTCTTCTATTAAGTCACCTGACTTATGGGGCCGGGGAGTGTGCCTATGGTCGGTTCTCAATTGCCGTCCCACATGTGTGTGCAAACGCAATATGACGCGCTTTTCATTCGAAGAGCAGCGTGCCAGACGGACCGACCGTCTGGGGTGCGACGCGAACACGACGGGCGTGTTGTATACTCCGTACATGTGTACCGCCGTTTTCTAGACGCTTTGCTCCAGGGCGCGGGCGCAATCCATGGATACAAAATTAGTATACTGTATACTATTTAAAAGTCGAGGGCGGTGCTTTTCCTGCGCGGTTGGCGGCGGGGCAGTTCCGCCTAGTCGGTTCGACAGAGACGCGATAAGACGAGGGAGTAGGCTGCTGCAAACGTAGAGCTGTGTGATTTGACAGCGTTCTACTGCTGGAAAGGTGGGGCCCCGTGATTTGTCTAGCCATTATCATTTTAACTGCGGCGCTACGACCGGCGTGAGTCTCCCGATTCCTGACCACCTCCATACAGGTGCCTCTCCCAATGCTCCACCATGTAGTAGAGGCTGGCTCTTGCATGGGAGCCCACTTCTCCACTTTTTCCTTGCCTCTCTTTCCTCCACATATGCAAAAATGCCATGTAAAGCGCACTATTGTAGTTACTTTTAGTTGCTCCTACAGGTGCTATGCTTGCCACATAGGCATAAAGTCTGATGTGGCAATTTAATCAAGAAGAGAGATAATAGTTTTGTGACCCAAGGAAGAAACGGTGCTAAGCGTGTGTACCTAGATGAAAAGACAATTTTGAGTCTATAGCTAATTAAATGAAGCAAACTTAGCAACAACATTTCATTGGAAGAGGTCACTCCTTGGCAAATGCAATAAATACTAGTTCTCCCTATGTCCTAGTGTTAAAAACGTTCTTATATTATGGGACGGAGGGTGCACTTCGATGTGCTGCCATTGTAGAGAGTTTGTGGGTGTTTGCGGAGTTCGTCTTTGTTGGATACAAGGCATGGCCTCCATTCCTAGATCTGGGGGCTCTTGTTTCCGGCACAGATGATGTGCCATGAGTTGTTGGGTCTGGTTTTTGCCGGTTTCCCATATTAACCGCGCGTTGTATGGTTTTTGGGTCCGGTTTCCCTATTAACTGGACCATTTTCCCTCTTCTATAATGCAAAGGCAGAGCACCTGCCGTTCACGTCAAAAATTATGGGATGGAGGGAGTATGAAGAAAGAGATAGAGAGGAGTAAAAAAATAGATACACTTATAGCCAACCTTATAGCTAACCTTGTTGTAGTATGAATGACTAAGTGATGACTATGTATGACATGCCAACATCAGATAGCCTAACGCACCGTGTTAAATTTCCAAGAATGCGACCACGCGAGCGACACGACGGTCGTGGTAGGCGCGACCATGATAAGGGCTGCTGGCAGCCCTTGGGTTTGAGATCAAACAGTCGCATGCTAAGTTGCTGAAAATTTGCAGAATAACCCTCCAGGATAGGATATTCACCCATAGGTCTAGATTCATGCCATGCAACCGTTCGATCTCAGATCCAAGGGCTCTCGGAAGCCCGTATCATGGGAGAATGGAAAGCCACTACCCTGCCGTTCGCACGCTGGCAGTTCGCTCCTACTCGTCCCCGCACGTCCTTCAATACTACGGCGGTTCTCTCCTAGTCGTCCCATCCATTCACATTACGGCAGTTCCACTAATCCTAACCCTCCTCCCAAATCCATAGCGTACCAAATCTCCACGATCGGCGGTGAATACAAAGTTAGAACCATCACCGGCGATGAGTTCGACGTCATCTACACCCATTCTTCCGCGACGGTGAAAGGATTCCTTTCTCGCTTCAGACGCATGTTCGAAGACTTAGATGATGAGTGGGTCGCTGGGCTAGATGTTGAGTACACCACAGTCCTGGGACGAGAGAAGGATCTAAAGGATGAAGAGAAGAAGAAGCACGACGTGATCCAGGTTTGCGTGCATGACTTATGCTTGGTCTACCACATATGCCATGCCGACATTGATTGCAGGATTTTAAGAACTTCCTCGAGAGCAACCTAGTCAAATTCGTTACTGTAGACTTTGGTAATGACAAAGAAGTCCTGCATCGAATAGGACTCGTTGTAGGCAACACCTTCGACCTCCAGAAGAATCGGCTGGTGTCCTCTCGTCAGCCTTCAATGCTGACCCTGGCAGGAGCCATGGTTCATCCTTCGTACGGTAAACTGGAGAAACCTCCATACACGTTTCATCGTCATGCATGGCAGCGGAATGTACTAGATATAGACCACATCCACTATGCTGCAATGGATGGCTACCTTTGCTTCAATATATACAAGGGTTGGATGAAGAGCAACAGCCAAGTGTGTGGTTCAAGCAAAGAAGTATCGGCCAAGAGGAAGAGGGACAAGGACGAAGTCGAGGACGTGGACGAGGACCCCGAGTAAGGTGGCAGTGTCATTGCTCATGGTGGCTCTAATGCATTGTCTACTCGAATAGTTGCAAAGTTTAATTTCAGGTGTGCTTAATTTAATTTGAGGGGTGTGTTGTGCTGAGCCCCCAGCAGAACTATGCTATGTTTCTTCTTGTTACCTTAACTCTTCAGTACGTACATACTAGTATTTCTTACATTTCATCTTTTAGTTGGTATAGTACTACCACTCGTTTCTTCACATTATATACGTACAATATATATGGCCAACATCATATAGCCAGCAGTTTAGTTGTCAAAGAATTTCAGGGTGCTTAGTTTTGTCAAAGAATTCCAGGGTGCTTAGTTTTATTTGAGGGGTGGGTTGTGCTGGACACAATTATTGTGACTAGCCTTTTTAATAGTACTATATGCATAATTTGGCGACGAGCGCTCTCTATATGTACCACGTTCTTTTTAATTTCAAGTTTTGCTCCATGGCGCAATCCATCGATACTATTGTTGTACAAAACTATACATTTTTTAAAAGGCTAGAGGGCGGGGCAGTCTAGCTTGGTCGGTTTGACGAGAGGCGAGACCCTTTATGATTTGACGACCCATTACTGCTGGAAGGCGGGGCCTTGTGATTTGACTGCTCGTATAAATGTGCCGACGACCTGATCGAGGAGGAGCAAAGAACCGTGTGGTATACTCAAGTTTTCCACTGGAGTAGTACTGCGACGGAGGAGCATGAAACACGGCAGCCCAGTGCCATATGGCGATTAAAAATGATCTAATTTGCTAGTCATCTCTTGTTAGCATTGTTCTATTCATTCCCTAAAAAAACCATTGTTCTATTCATGCCTCGCAGAGAACGTGACACGTGCGGCGAAACACCCGAAGCAAAAGATGAAACACAGGAGCAAAAGAATAAGGAAGATTATCACCCCAAATGATCTAATTCGCCGCGGAGTTGTAACTGCTTCTTCATCGCCTCCACGACCTCCATTTCCTTGCGCGTCTCCTCTGCCATCTTCTTCATTCTGTCCATGATGCGGGATTTCTCAACGCGAGCCTTCATCATTTGTTCCACGGCCGCATTACGTACCTTGACAGCAGTCGGGTGCTCGATGCAGAGCTTCGCCAACTCCTCCTTCCGTTCCATGACGAGGGCCTGCAGCATCTTCATCGAGGAACTACTATTCTCATGCAACTTCTTCTAGCCAGCGTTCTTCTCCTTCAACAGGTCGATCTCATGGCAGAGCTTCGCCTTGTCCTCCTGAAGTCGCAGGATTTCGCCGGTCGCCTTCTTCTCCGAGGCAATGCTCTTCTTCAGCAGCATCACCAAGCCGGCGGTCAACTCCCCCTGCTGATTGAGCTCAGCGGGCATGTCGTCGAGGCTCTCCTTCAGCAACTCCATCAAGCCTTGGATGCACTCCTTCTGCTTATTGAGGTGCTTCTTGAGCTGATCGGGCATGCCGTCGAGGGATAACAACCACAGCTCCGCCGACTCAGCATGTTCGCCTCCGCGGCTAGGGCGCTCCTGGGAGCCATCGGCTGCTCGTGAGAGATCTTTCGAGGTCTCTGTGTGGCGGCGAGCCCTCTTTTTGTCCGCAGCCTTGGTTGCCGCTCCCTTGTTACGAGTAGTTCTCGACCTAGAGTTCTGCTCACCGGACATGGCAACGATGGACGAAGAAGAAGCACTTATGAGGAGGAAAGGTAGAGTAATTTTCAGTTAGGTAGTTCCCCTTTTTATAACCTAAGTACTAGCACTAGTACTAATACCTGCATTGTGGGAACACATTCAGGTTCGGTACGTACTAGTAGGTGTGAGCAGGCTTTCGAATGTGATGGGAACAAGGTAAATATTAATTGATGGTTTTGGTTTCGAGGCCCGAAACGGCTCCCGATGAGTTTAACGGAACATAAATTTCAAGTACTACACTGCTCAAATGCGTAAATATTATGTTACTAACATAAATTGGCACAAAATACGAAGGAGACCAATGGAAGTACTACTAGCAACCCATGATTTAACTACTCGCATGCGGGCAGTGGAGTAATAATGTCTTTCTTCCGCCCTCACGTCCACTCAATTTGCATGCGCTGTATTAGTTGACCATCAATGAAGTGAACGACTTTACACGTGTCAAATTATCACATGGGGTGGATCTTGGTAGAAAATTGCGTCCGCCGGTGTACCCGCGTGTGCGTGCGTGGCGTGGGTGCACATCTTCGCTTCGTGCATGTACCGCCAGTATGGCTCAGGGAGGACGAGTACATTGTTCTTGAACCAACAACACGTCACTTTGATCAATCCACGCAAGGAGGTCGCGACAACGCCTCCACATGTGCCATGTGGCTTCATGAACTATAAGAGAGACACTGTGTAGCTGCCATTGGTATTCTAATTTATGTGTTTTGCACATACTCGAAGTACTAGTAAGGTACACGTGAATTGCACGCATCAGATTTTGCAACCAAATTATGAATAAATACCACACTATAGCATGTAAGCTCTGAGTCATATATGCCTGATGTAGCCCTTCGTTTAATTCTTATAGTTCATCTCATTCAAAATCAATTAGTTTTTATCAAAAAGCTAAAAAGCGGGAATAGGAAAAACATGGGATTATAGTGGAATGTCGTCTTGAATCCTACAAGATTGTACGAGTGTTTGATTGTGCATAGAAAAAACACAGAATTCTTTCAAAGAGGTTTGAGTGGATGGGATGTTTGCTATGAAATCTAGTGCAACTGAATCATATGGAAAAAATCCTATGGTTTACAATCCTATGAATCAAACAACCAAGATAGGAAAAATTCCTAATGATTAGAATGCTCCAAAATTCCTTTGAGAATCCTTTGAATCAAAGAAGTGTCACGACCGATTTTTCCAATAAAATGATTATTGAGAACCGATCTTTTGAGTCCAGTCTGAGGAAAATCGTCCTTACTGGTAGATAAAATCTTGATACAGAAAGCCAGTAGCATTAAAACATATTAAAGGGTCGAGCTGAGGGTGCTCAACATTTTATTACAAGCACGCCAATAATTATACATAATGGCAGATATGACACAATGGTGTGGGGTGGCATACTACTGACTCGAGAATAAAGTGGTAGTGGAATAACACAGTGGAGTGGGTAAGGTAAATCCTAAATTGGCAGCTCATCGAGCGTCGAGGTGAGGCTCGATGAATTTATTTGGGTAGCGGAAGCGGATGTAAAACAGTGACCAATCCTGGGTCGCACGAGACTGACTGGGACTCCTCTAGGCGCCGGACTCGCTATCGAATTCTCCATCCATGAGATCGCCTTCATCAACTTCTGGCCAAATCAACAAGCCAGGTGAGTACTTTGGAAGTACTCGCAAGATAGTTCGGACGTAAGATATAACAAATGCATGCATGAATGCGTCATGAGCAATTAGCAATGCACATACAATTTAGTAAAACGTGGTAAGTAAAAAGGGAGTCGGGCGGTAGTCTTCCCGAAATGCCCAAAAAAATAACTAAAAACCGATCGGGTGTCTGGAGCGACGCCTCGAAGGGTGAACAAATAAATAATCATGCCGCAGTCGGGCGTCTAAGTGACACCACGTAAAGGGCTGATATTGAAAAGTAAAAGACATATGTGCCACAGTCGGACGTCTAAGCGACATCGTAGAAAGGGCTTATATCAAAGTAAATAACAATTGTGCCACAGTCGGACGTCTGAGCGACATTGCAGAAAGGGCTTATATCAAAAAGTAAATAACAGTTGTGCCACACTCGGAAGTCTGAGCGACATCGCAGAAAGGGCTTATATCAAAGTAAATAACAATTGTGCCACACTCCGACGTCTGTTTCCCTCTCCCCCTCCTCACCTGACTAGCGGGGCCCGCTAGTCAGCCACTCTGTACGCGTGCGAAGCGGTATGATTGGTGGCGCCCTGGTTTTTTACGCCATCGACGTCATCCCCCCCTCAGTCTGTTTTATTTTTATTCAAAATTCATTTAAATCCAGAAAACTTCAAATAGCCACAAACTTTTATCTATAAGTCCAAATGCATTGATTCTTTTTGCATTGTGTTCTTTGTCCAAAAATCTAACAGCTCCCAAAAGATGGGATTTTTCCATGCTGTCTAGATTTTCTGGTGAATTTCATAAGAATTCTTGTTGTTTTATTTTTGTGTTTTTATTTATTTTTCAGAAGAGCAGGCTTGTCTTGTGGATCATGAGGAGGCTTGTGAACCTTATCTGCACTAAGGCAAGCCAGAACAACATTTTCATAGTGCCACTTCAATATTTGTAATTTTTCTACTTGAACTAATGATTATTCATGCATTTAAATTATTAATATGTTAATTATATTCTGTTAGATGTTTCTTAAAGTAAATATGCTGGATTAACAGAAAGTTTGTAGTGAACCTAGTTGGTAAGCTAACAATGATTTAGTTATGAGGAATGAGAAGATAATATGGATATGGAGATAAATAAGTAGTGAGATTATTTTTGCATGATAAAAAATGATAAATTTGCTAGAAAAGTTTTTGGTTGAAGTAATGCTTGATCTTAACCAGAGGCGTATCATGAGTTGTTGATTGCTCCGTGTGAGCGTAGTTGACTCAGTTATTTTCGTGGATATGTGATCCATATGTTAGTGATGCATGTCATGGCATTATGACACCGGTTACTTTCACTTTAAGTTGAACCTGATAATAACTCAACTTGAATATGTTGTTGACCAAGTCATGGTGCCGCTGAAACGAGTCTTTCCTAGTGCAACCACATTTGCCAGTATGGGACGACCTTAATTCGTTTCATTGTCATGCCTCTGGTCGGTGCCTCCATCTAGGGAAGGTTATGGGTGTGCTGTACCCTGGCCCGGTAAGCAGGCATAACCTTGTGACCCCGTTGTTAAGTTTTTGGTACCGGGTCCCAGAGTGGACCATGGCCACGACAGTGGTCGTTGTGTCTTGAGTAGACACGAGGCCACCCAGGACTAGCTTGATGGGGACTGAGTCAGAGTGGCCGGGAGAGTGTCATGGCAATGAAGTGGTTTCGTCGGAATGCTGTTGGTCCACCCGAATGGGAGTATGAGGCCATTGGTTACGTGGTGTGGGTCCAATGTGCTACCTCTGCAGAGTGTATGAATCTATCGATAGCCGAGTCCATGGTTAAGGACACGCTCGAAAGTAGGGTACACCATGGGTCAACACCCAATGAATTTGCACACTAAGTATGACGTTTGCACTGTGGTGGTGGTGGAAAGACCATCGTGTTGAGTTGTACCAGGTGTGGTCATGGTTGTGATCGCCGTAAGGATCACGGGCCATGTATTGGTCGTGGTTGTGACCATCGTAAGGATCACGCGATTGTCACTGGGTTTAATACGGTTGTGATTTGGAAACGATCATGGTCGGTAAGTCAGTCCGAGGGACGATTATCACAAGAGCATGGTCACAGCATGTTGGATAAATTTTTGCATTGTTATTAATTGATTAATTATCATGATATTGTTTGTCATTATGTTTACGCTTGTTCTGAGCTTGCAAGTACATTCAATGTACTGACCTCGCGTGCCATGCCAGATTTCAGGAAAGTTCCATTGGAAAGGAGAGCTGTCCGAGTCTAGATCGTGTCCACATCGGTGTCCCTGTGCTATGGAGTTCCGCTACGACGTTGTTCCGCTGCCACGTAGTTGTCTTGATCGAGGCCCCTTTATGTTCAGTAAATAATGTACATATTGTTCAGCTGCACCATGTGTGCCGTTTGGCCTCGCTACCTGTTGTAATATAAACTCTGATCCGCTAGCATCAATAAAGCGGTTGCTTTTCTGTACCAAGTTGTTGTGTGTTGCCAGAAGACAAGGTCTCTGGGCTGGCAATGCATGGTAAATCGGTTGCTCTGAGCTGGGGTTCCACAAGGATACAACACTTCCTCAACAAACAAGCATATAAGCTGCTTATACTTCTTACCCAAAGGATCTTTATATCCAATAGACACAAAATATCATGCTTATCTGATGTCGAAGTAATTGCTGCGTCGCCACCAAAACCCACCTTCTCTTAAGCTAAAGTAGACTGAGCTAACCCATATATTAGCATATTACTAAGATAAGCAGAAGGCACTGTAGAATCATTTAGGAGGTCAGCTAGTCAATTTGAATGTGGAGGGACACCATCCTCGACAACCCAGCCCCGGCCAGCAGCTTGGGCAGAATTGTGAAAAGGTTAACTCCTGCACATCCACATCGTCGGGATCCTTGCTGCTTGTCACCTTGCTTTCCACCTTGACAGCATCGGTCCTGCCTTTGGGCTCCCCAGGCGGACCGTTCGCCCATAACTTGGCTGCGTAGTGTGGTAGTGGGGATGCACCCTCTCTAATGCACACGACCGACACGGTGATAGGCGTGCCGATGTTGAGCACGCCGCCCACCAAGAAAAACGAGTGGCCGTCCTCCTCCGCGAACAGCAAGAGCCGTGGCTCCGACACTGGCAATTGCAGCTGGAGCACCTCACCGTTGTGACACTCCAATTTTTTTATTTGGTTTTAACAAACCCTTTATTTGATTTGAAGGAGGCCATTTAAAATCTTTCCAAAAAGCCCCTCCTTCCCAAAAAATTTCTCCTATGACAAGTATTTTATTTTTGTGTCTTCCTCAACCTTGGCGTTTGGTTTTAAAAAATTTCCTTCTGATGTTAACTCATCACAATAAATGTTTGGAAATTAAATTTTTATTAAATAGAAATCCTATGGGTTTTGGGGCTATTCTTTTGTTTTGCAACCACCCATTGTTTTACCATGCCTCATATCCAAATTTCTCCCAAAACCCCTCCCTCCACTTTGGGCCAAGCCAAATATTCTATTCCAACAAGTTCAACCCATTTTTGAATTTTATTTCATTTATTTTATCTCCAAAAATAATTCTGTCTTTTATTTTGGGCCTAGGTGATTTACAAAGGAAGTATATGATTCCCTTTGAGTTTTGATCTCAAATCAACTCTTCTGGCTAGTCCCTAGCACCCCAACCTAGATCCATCAAGATCCACTCTTCCACAGTTCAAAATTTTCAAGTTTTACTCACTGCAAGTTTGGACCAGATTCATCATTTTTGGTGAAATTCATATTTTTTCTCTTCTCCAAAAATTCTGACAAAAATCAAGCAGCCCCCAGGTGCATTGAGAGGCCACCTCACCAAAGATCAGCTCCAGATAAATTTCCCACATGCCAAAATCATTTCATCGAACACCTGGCTTGCACTGTTGCTGTTCATGTTCAGAGTTCAGTGTTTTAGTTCGACTGTCAGTGTCGTTTTCTTCAGAGTCATGGCGTTGATCTCACCAGTGCCCACTCTGGAGCCATGCGCACTGCTCCTTCTTCTTATCCAGAGCATCGCACGGTCCTTTGGACGGGCACCATCGTCGGTGGTGACGTGTCCCGCTGACGTCGGCAGCTTCTGCAGTGGCAGAGCCACCCGTGGCGGCCAGCAGGGATTAGCTCCAGCTTTCGGCACCGTCTAGCGCCGCCCAAGACACCCGAGGCCTCCGCGTGGCCGTCTGCTTGCCTGCGCACGCTGCGGCACTGTCGCCGTGGCCTGAGCAGCGCAGAGCGTGCTCCCTACCGCCGACAAGCTCCGTGCGCCGTTCCGTTCGGAACTTGGAGTATCAACCAAGGCAGGCCAAGCTTAGCACCTAAACCAAACCAGTAGGCCCCCACGGTGATGCCTAGCCCCCTAAACCACCTGACCAACCGCTGCACCGCCGTAATCGCCGCCGGAGTTATCCCGTACACGGCCACAACCTCGGATCAACTATAAAAGGAGCCCCCGAGCTCGTTCTCGACCCGGCACCACAACTCCACCTCACCAGAGCCCCGCCAAACCACCAGGAGGACCCCGAGGAGGTCTCCTTCCTCGACGCCGGCCGCCCCGATCCGCCTCGGGCTCCGGCTTGATTCACTCAGGTGAGGCCACCCCCGCCTCCCAAACCACGTCAGCGGCCCTCTGGTGCACCCAGTATTCTAACCCGAGCCTCAATTCAACCTTTGTAGCCCTCTCCGACGAGATCCACCAACGCCCGAACCACCGCCCGCCGGAGTTGAGGCCGCCGTCGACGTGGTGCTCGCCATCGACCAACTCCACCACCCACAGGTGCGGAAGGACCCAAGGAACCCGTAGGTACCACCCACTCCTCCAAACTCGCCGTGGATCGCCGCGGGCGACCACCGCATCCTTCGGGCGCTGGTGACTCTGTTTCAGAGGTTAAACCTGACGAGTGGGACCCCCCCGTCAGCTTTTTCTTCTTTTTGAAATGTTTTCTGAAAACGCCTTTGGGAAGGATACGTTTTCCTTTGGAGTTGGTGGGTTTTTAATCGAATCGTTTTCTGTTTTTATAAGCTAGCCCCTGGAAACTTTCTGTTTCATTACAAACAAGTCCCTGGACTAAAACCCTAATAACTCTTAAACAGAAAATGATTTTTGATTGATTCTTTTTCTGTCCTCTCTATTTTAATGTCTAGTTTTTTATCATATTTATTTGAAAAATATCTGGAACACTTTTTGTGCACCCTTGGTATTTAAGATAGTACGTATTTTTCTTTATACTGTAGATACCGGAGGAGGTGACGGAACCGCGAACTTCACCGAGCTAGACTCCGACTACTCTGAACTAGGCAAGCATGTTTGAACCTTTGATATGATGAGTGTTTTGCATGTTTGCATTGAGTAGTCAGTTCATGGCATAATTATATGCATAGCAGTAAGGGTTGCATTACATACAAAGATATTGCAAGTGAGCCTCGAAACTCGATGTGTGATTCGATGTGAGTTTACTTGATCATGTGGTGACATGATGGGTGGTAAGATGGTATTGTTGTAGCATGCCAGTGTTATGACAAACTACTTAACTCCAGTGTCAATGTGAATCAAGTCACGTTACCATCCGTTCCTTGTCTTGTACTACCACATGTTTTCTTTATGGAATATGGTTTAGTAAGTTGCAAACCTCTTTCCTGGTACACACCAAACAGAGGTGCCGGGATGAGGGTTGCATGGCCCTGGATTAAAGCCCGTCATCCGGTCAGGGAGCATGGGTGTTTCCGGTTGGGACCGAGAGGGGGGCACCCCTTAGAGCGCGTGAGATAAATTTGATCCCATGCTATTCGAGGTTGTCTAGGGTGATTCCTAGCAGCGGGTGAAATTGGGTGTGTACTGGTTAGATGAGTTTCTTCTAAAATACCATAAATGGAACTAGTCCCTTGTGACTACTGAAATCCGTTGGCTGTGGTTTAATAGTACAAACTCTGCAGAGTCAAACTCATTCAAGTAACCGTATCTATGGTCAATATCTGTGTTCAACTTGATCTGTCAGTCTCAGTGTCAGTCCCCTTGACAAATTTCCGGTGAACAGACATGAGTGGTAAACTCGACTATATGATTAATCCTGTGGATGGACTACCCGTTTATTATTATGTGCTGAGTATCTTTCCTTGGAATGGTCTATACTACTTGAATATGACAATGAAATATAAGCCCTTTATGTGATGTCGCTCAGACGTCCGACTGTGGCACTCTTGTTATTTACTTTCGATATAATCCCTTTATGTGATGTCGCCCAGACGTCCGACTGTGGCACTCTTGTTATTTACTTTCGATATACGCCCTTTGTGTGATGTCGCTCAGACGTCCGACTATGGCACTCTTGTTATTTACTTTCGATATAAGCCCTTTATGTGATGTCGCTCAGATGTCCGACTGTGGCACTCTTGTTATTTACTTTCGGTATAAGCCCTTTATGTGATGTCGCTCAGACGTCCGACTGTGGCACTCTTGTTATTTACTTTCGATATAAGCCCTTCATGTGATGTCGCTTTGACGTCCGACTGTGGCACACACTGTCATTTACTTTTCAATATAAGCCCTTTATGTGGTGTCGCTTAGACGCCCGACTGCGACATGTTAATTTATTTGTTCACCATTCGAGGCGTCGCTTCAGACACTCGATCAATTTTCCGCTATTTTTGTTGGGATTTCGGGAGGACTACCGCCCGACTTCCTTTTATTTATCATGTCGTGCAAGTTTATCATTTGAGTGTGCATTGCTAGTTGCTCATGCTGCATCATGCTTATATTTGTTATATCTTATGTCCGAACTGTCTTGCGAGTACATTCAAAGTACTCACCTGGCTTATTGATTTGGCCAGATGTTGACGAAGGTGATCTTATGGATGAAGAGTTCGATAGCGAGTCCGACGCCTAGAGGAGTCCCAGTCAGTCCCGCGCGATTCTGGAATTTATCACTTGTACCATATCCGCTTCCGCTACCTGAATAAACCAGCGAGCCTCACTTCGACGCTCGATGAGCTGCAAGAGTAGGAGTCAATGTCACCCACTTCACTATGACATATCCACCACCACTTTTAAAATGCGAGTCAGTAGTATGCCACCAAACCCATGTGTCATACCCGCCTTTATGTATATTATTGGCGTGCTTGTAATAAATTGTCGAGCAACCTCAGCTCAACCCTGTAATATATTTAGTACTTCTGGATTTCTGTATCAAGAATTTGTCTACCAGTAAGGAGGACTCTCCTATGCTGAAAATAAAAGGATCAGTTTCTCAATAAGTATTTTATTGAAAAGCCGGTCGTGACAATCTTGGTATCAGAGCCAGGCTGACTGTAGGAAGCCACTAGGTGCGATCGCTAATTGGTTATTAGCATCTTAGTGCGATTTTAGCATTTTTGCAAAATGTAGCAATTTTCTGCTAGTCATCATAAATTTATGGTCTGACTATTCAGAATTTTTGTCTACTTTGGTAGATGGCTAGCAGCGACTGTGAGTCACAGGTGTTCGCCAATGTACCTGAGGGGTTTATAAGCTCCTCACCTACATCGTCAAGATCGCGATTGGGCCATTGGTTCGCCCAGTGTTCACACTCTACCAGCACAAGATCAGCGACAGTCTGTCTATGCACCAGGCCGCAGTGTAGTTCAAGGGAGGGCGTTCAGAGTCACGCCAATTCTGATTTGTTGGCAGGGCCATGCCTACGGAGAGGCATGCCATGCAGATGGCTGCCCGTGAGGCGATAGCTCGTCTCCGGGATGTTCTTCCTTCAATGAAGACTCGCCGCTACCGCTACCTTCCACGCCACGTGCCATACACGTGTCACTATGCATTCGCTTGCCCCAGAGGAGAGCGAGATGAGGCTATTGAGATGCTTGTAATATAATGTTCTATCTTTGTTCGGTCTTTTCAATTCGGAGACTAATATGATGAATTGTATTCAAAGACTAATCTTCTATTGTATTCGATGAATCTGTTGTTGATGTGTGCTGTCTATATTTTGTCCTATTATACATTTTGTAACCTGTGCAAAAAACAGAAAATAAAAAAATAAAAAAACCTAATATTCATACTAATGGCGCATCACATCACAGTGCGCCATTAGTATGCCAAAGGGTACTAATGGCGCATCATTAAACAATGCGCCATTAGTATGCCAAAGTTACTAATGGCGCATCTTGTTGTTGTGCGCCATTAGTATGCCAAAGCCCCTGGGTATACATGGCCCCCTGGGAGGCATACTAATGTCGAACTGTTGTATATACTAATGGCGCATCTGAGGTGCGCCATTAGTATACCAGATACTAATGGTGCACCATTGGTGCGCCATTAGTAAAATATACTAATGGCGTGGCACTAATGGCGCACCACTAATGCGCCATTAATGGCCAAATTAGGTGCGCCATTAGTAGGCCTTTTCCTAGTAGTGCCTCCAGGCACTGAAGGCAGCGTTTGATAACCTTGTGGACGAGCTTGTAGCTGCTAGTATGGACTCAGTCCATGGCTGTGCCACCAACAGGAGGGAGCTCCTCCACACAGCACCACCACTAACCTTCGTCTCGTCCTCAACATCTTATTCACCTGCCATCCTCGCCACCGCTCGTCGCCTGCTTACCACTGAGGAGTTCGACCAAGTCATCACGCCCACACCAGTCCGTGTTGCACCACCTCTTGCGCCCGCTCGAGCTTCTCATGGCAGCACTTCACGCCTGGAGCCTATTAGTGAGGAGGAGGTTGAGTCCCCGGCATCACTAGGCCTCACCCTCCGCAGGCCAAGGGAAATCCTTACCATCTCCGACTGAGTGTGCCTAGCAGCCCTGCGTTGCGCCAGCTTGTATGATATGTTTATATGTATATAGGTTGTGAGAAGTAGTTTGTATGCGCATCATGTAGGAACTGGGAGAAGTGCACTAGCCTAAATAACATGTCAGGATTGTGTACGCACATCCTGAGTGATGCATTGTATAATTACTGCTTGCGTGTAAGATATGTACTGAGCGGTCCTTCTCCATGCGCAATCAAAAAAAATTTCTTGAAAAAATCTTGGCGTGGCTAAATTTTCGCCTTTGCGTATTTATTTATTTTTGCGACTCAATTTCCTTTTTCTTATGATTTTTCCAAAATATATCCCCAGAGTGGAAAATGTCTCGTCCTTGGACTCGTTCCATGCCAAATCCGCCAGAAGAGAATTATGGCACCCAAACAAGCAACAATTTCACGCAGGGACAGTCAAGTCAATAGGGCAGTGAGAGAGCTATTTCTCAAGTGTGCCGCCTTTATGAGCAAAGCCAGCAACAGCACTATGAAATGATGAACCATGTCATCAATATGGGAAATCACCGTGGGCCGTATCAGCAGCAATCCAAGTTGTCAGAACTACAAAAGACGTGTCCCCCAACTTTCTCGCACGGCGACAAACCTCTTGAGGCCGATGACTGGCTTCGATACATTGAAAGGAAATTGATCATTGCGCAATGTTCAGACCATGAGAAGGTACTATATGCACCTCACTACCTCACAGGTGCAGCTGCATCATGGTGGGAAAATTTCCTACACATGCACCCCAATGAGAATAACATCACCTGGGAAGAATTTAAAGAAGGTTTTCGTGGGGTGCATATTCCCAAAAGCGTTATGAAAATCAGGAAGAGGGAGTTTGATGACCTCAAGCAAAGAGGCATGATGGTGACTGAGTACAATAGCCAGTTTACTCAGTTATCTCGTTACGCCAATGAAGAGCACATGACGGAAAATAAGAAGATGGAAAAATTCCTGGACGGTCTTGCACGAGCACTTAAATGCCAGCTGGTGGTACACACCTTTCCGGACTTCAAAACACTTGTGGACAAGGCCATTACCCTGGAAAATGAGCGCCGCAGTTTGGAAGATTTTTGCAAGCGCAAGAGGGACAAAACTACTCAAGCTCGCAACAACCGAAGCAAGACTGACTTCCAAAAAAGTTGAGCAAACAAGTCCACAACCAATATCCCACGCTCGATCAAGAATTTTCATGCAAGGGACAAGGATTTTACATACCACCTAGGTGTTACTTGCTACGCTTGTGGAGAAGAAGGGCATTATGCCAAGTAGTGCCCAAAGCCAAAAAACTCGGCTCCCACGCCGAACCACGGTGGGAATAATTCAGCACCTAAGCGTACCAATTTCAACCCTAATAATAATCACAAGAAGGGTCACTTGAACCATGTGACCAAGGAGGAAGCACAGAATGCCCCGGATATCGTACTCGGTACGTTCCCTGTCAACACAATACCTGCCACGGCTTTGTTTGATTCTGGAGCTTCTCACTCGTTCATTTCAAAGAAATTTGCTTTGCAAAATGATTTTTCAATGCTTCCCCTGGAAAAGTCCATGATCATCAAGTCCCCCGGGATTTAGCAAGTTACTCAGAGTTACTGCCAAGGTGTGGTTATTGAGTTGGAGGGATTAAAGTATCATGCCAACCTTATTGTATTGGAAAATAAGGGACTGGATGTCATCCTAGGCATAGATTGGTTAACCACCAACAAAGGATTTATTGACTGCTTCAACCGGACAGTAATTCTTACCCATCATCACAGGAACACAATAAAAGTTTCAGCTCAAGAAAGACAAATATCACGGCAACCAAGGTTGAACAAGGTGGACGTTTCTGAGTTAAGCAAAGTCCAAGTAGTGTGTGAGTTCCCAGACGTATTTCCCGAAGAACTACCAGGCATGCCACCAGACCGGGAGATAGAATTCAGCATTGAGATAGCACCTGGAACCACCCCCATTTACAAGAAACCATACAGAATGGCACCCTCAGAGTTGGTGGAATTAAAGATGCAAATAAAAGAATTACTGGACAAAGGATTTATTTGAGCCAGCTCCTCACCTTGGGGCTCACCGGTTTTATTTGCCAAGAAAAAGGATGGGACACTGAGGTTGTGTATAGACAATCGAGCACTCAACATGGTCACAATCAAGAACAAATATCCGATGCCACGGATAAATGATTTATTTGACCAGCTCGCTCAAGCCTAGGTTTTCTCAAAGATTGATTTAAGGTCAGGATACCATCAATTAGAAGTACGGTCAGAAGATATCCCCAAGAGAGCCTTCACCTCCAGATACGGGATGTATGAGTTTACAGTGATGCCGTTTGGTCTGACCAACGCCCCCGCATATTTTGTCCACCTCATGAACAAAGTGTTTATGAAATTTATGGACAAATTTGTTGTGGTGTTCATCGATTATATTTTGGTATACTCCAAGACACCAGAAGAGCATGCTGAACATCTCAGAATTGTACTGGGAGAATTAAGGAAACATCAATTATACGCCAAGTTCAGCAAATGTGAATTTTGGTTAAGACAAGTTGGTTTCCTAGGCCATGTGTTAACCCAAGAGGGTGTTGCCGTAGACCCGGAAAAGGTCAAAGCCGTACTTGGTTGGAAACCACCAGCCAGCGCAACGGATGTAAGAAGTTTCTTGGGAATGGCAGGGTATTACCGAAGGTTCATTGAAGGGTTCTCCACCATAGCCAAGCCAATGACGCAGTTGCTCAAGAAGGACAAGAAATTTGTTTGGACGAAAGTGTTGACACACGAACACGTCACGTGTACCTTCGACGCTGGGGGTGATGCACCGCAGCTCACGTCGAAGGAGACTCGACCGACAGCGCGATACGCAAGACAGTCGACGTGCGCTTTTGCAGACCCGAAAACCCCAGACCCCCGGGAGGGACCCCGTCAGGGAGTGCGGCGGCTATGGGATGCCCTAGGTCGATTCGCTCGCCCCTAGAGCCTCGAGATTCACAGATCTCAAACACGAAGAACAGCGAAGAACGAGAGAGAAAAACGGTAGAGAGATAAAACATAGATGAAAAAGTAGTATATTGATTTGTTCGATTGTGTGTTGTTCAATCGGCCATCACCCCCAATATATATAAGAGGCGGCTGGACTTCCCGTACAAGTAAAGGATTCATCTAGGCTTTCCTTACAAGAAATTACATCAATTTACGCCCTAGAGTCTTAGTTCTATCAAACTTGTGCGCCTTGATGATACGAACAACTCTCATGTTCATTACTTCTTCAAATAAGGCCATCTTGAATACTTCTCGAGGTCATCTTTACCTTCCAGTCGGACTCGGTCCGTCAGTAGGCTGGAATATCCGAGTCTCGTAGTGAATTTGTAGGCCGTATACTATCTCTGATGATGACGACTCTAAAACCAAAGTTTACCGTCTTGATCATATGCATAAATTCTGTATTGAACACTTCTTCATCCGAGGTCATCTTGATAAACTTTCGAGCACATGTTCAGTTTCACTCAGATTCGAGCTGATCCACTCGGATATTAGAGACTTTCACTCGGACAGTCCGACTAGACTTTCTCACTCGGAAAACAATCTTTTACTTGGATGACTATATTTTCCCTCGGAAAGCAATATCTTACTCGATCGGCAAGTTTTCGTTCCGATGGTAATCTTTTCACTCGGAACATTTAATAATAAGTTCATCCGGTCAGCAACTTCCACTCGACCGGTAATTTTCACTCGACCAGTAAATTTTCACTTGAATGATAAGCTTTTTCACTCGACCGGTAAGTTTCCACTCGGACAACAAGGTTTTCACTCGACCGAAAACATAGCGAGATCTTGATTTGTCTCCTATGGTCCCATATGACCTCGGATTGAGACAAATTATATATGAAAATCGATCGGCTCGACGAGTCGAAACTTTTCTGTGTTAAAGGTTATTCGATTCAAGGCTGTCTTGAGGGCCGAATTTCTTATGCATTGCATCAGACACTCATCAACATATGTCTGGCGTCAAGCGTAATATTTTGGTCTCTGGTCTATCCAAACCGTATTAATTGTAACTTTTGCATATGAACTCGGATTAAGATGATTTATATATGAAAATCAATTGCCTCAACGGGATGAAGACAATTCCGTTAGAGTGCTCCTCCATCCGAGGTCGTCTTGAAAGCATGATCGGCCAAAAACCACTCGGAATATTGAATTCTGCCACTCGGAATACTATTTCGGCCCGTAAGATGGAGTCGGACGATGATAACCTAAACATCAAAGTTGTTCCACTCGGTGATGTGAAACTTTTTATGCTGAAAACCCTTTCACTCGAAGCCATCTCATTTTCTTTTATGCCATGCCAAAATCTGATGTCAACACATGCCCCCCTGTTTTTCGGCAAATATTGCGTGCCGGAAAATAATATGCACGGTGTTTGTTCTAAGGACGATGTCAACACTCCATCGGCCATTTATTTTCTTAGGGCGATAATTATGTATCAGCCATGTTTGTTCTAAGGGAGATAATCGTATATCGGCCATTGCCTACCTAGGCTTCTTGCCACACACTCGGGTGGTATTTCTTTAAGTATTTGCCATTGAGAGCTTTAGTTAACACCGTTCCTTCTACGGATTACACCAAATATGAGTTTCCAGGAACTATTCTTGCAATCCTAAAAGGACCTTCCCAACTTGGAGACCACTTCCCGAATCTTCTATCCCTTGAACCAATCGGTAGAATCACTTTCCAGACGAGATCGCCAACTTGAAAATTCTTCAATTTGACTTTCTTATGTCACGACCGGTTTTTCAATAAAAATATTTATTGAGAAACCGACCTATAAAATCCAGTGTGAGGAAAATCCTCCATACCGGTAGACAAAATCTTGATACAATAAGCCAGTAGCATAAGATATATTACAGGGTCGAGCTGTAGTTGCTCAACAAATTATTATAAGCACGCCAATAATTATACATAGTGGCGGATGTGCCACAGTGGAGTGGTGGCATACTACTGACTCGTGGTAAAGTGGTGGAATAACACAGTGGAGTGGGAGATATGACTCCAACACTGGCGGCTCATCGAGTGTCGAGGTGAGGCTCGGTGAATTTATTTGGGTAGCGGAAGCGGATATATCACAGTGACTAATCCAGGGGTCGCACGAGACTGACTGGGATTCCTTTAGGCGTCGGACTCGCTATCGAACTCTTCATCCATGAGATCGCCTTCGTCAGCATCTGGCCAAAACAACAAGCCAGGTGAGTACTTTGAAAGTACTCGCAAGATAGTTCGGAAAAAAGATATAACAAATGTATGCATGAATGCGTCATGAATAATTTAACAATGCGCAATCAATTTAGTATAGCAAGGTAAGTAAAAAGGGAATCGGCGGTAGTCCGCTCGAAAACCAAAGAAGATAAACTCAAAATCGATCAGGTGTCTGAAGTGATGCCTCGAAGGGTGAACAAATAAATAAGGCATGCCACAGTCGGGCGTCTAAGCGACACCTCATAAAGGGCTTATATTGAAAGAAAAGACATGCGTGCCGCAGTCGGACGTCGGAGCGACATCACAGAAAGGGCTTATAACAAAATTAAATAATAACAATGCCGCAGTCGGACGTCTGAGCGACATCGTAGAAAGGGCTTATAATTAAAGTAAACAATAACAATGCCGCAGTCGGACGTCTGAGCGACATCGCAGAAAGGGCTTATAATTAAAGTAAATAATAACAATGCCGCAGTCGGACGTCTGAGCGACATCGCAGAAAGGGCTTATAATTAAAGTAAATAATAACAATGCCGTAGTCGGACGTCTGAGCGACATTGCAGAAAGGGCTTATATCAATAATAAGTAAATAACAATGCCACAGTCGGACGTCTGAGCGACATCGCAGAAAGGGCTTATAATTCATTATTCATAACTTACAAGAAATGGTGCTCACGGAAAATATTCATCACAAGTCAATAAGCGGGTTAGTCCATTCACAGGAAATAAACATTTAACACTCATATGGTTCTCAGGAGTTTCTGTCACCGAGACTGACACTTGACAAGATAGGATGAACACAGTACTTGGACATGGATAAGATGAATTTCGAGAATTGCGAGTCTGCAGAGTTTGTACTAAAATTATCCACAGACAACGGATTTCCGTAGTCACGAAGGACTAGTTCCGTTTACGGTATTTCAGAGAAAACGCAGCTAACCAGTACACATCCATCCTACCTCACGTTGCCAGGAATCACCCTAGATAGCGTTCAAGAAAAACTTTGCGACGGGGAGATCACTATCTCGAATAGCATGGGATCAAATTTATATACGCGCGCTCTAAGGGGTGCCCCCCTCTCGGTCCCAACCGGAAACACCCATGCCCCCTGACCGGATGAAAGGCTTTAATCCAGGGCCATGGAACCCTCATCCCGGCCTCTCGATTTGGTGTGTACCAGGAAGTGGTTTGCAACTTACTAAGTCGTATCCCTTGCGGAAAACATGTGGTAGTACGAAATGGGAGACGGACGGGAATTTGACTGATTTATGTTGACACTGGGTCAACGATCTGGCATAAGACTGGCATGCTACAACACTGCCATCTTACCCATTCTCATGCCAACTCATGGCCATGCAACATGTTTCCAACAACTCATGGATTTCCCGAAACTCACTTGCCTCAACTCTTACGAGACAAACTTTCATCGAGATGCTCATGAACATGCCACGATACTAAATTAATGCAAACATGCCCAAACACTCATCATATCAAAAGTTCAAACATGCTTGCCTGGTTCGGACTAGTCGGGGCCTAGCTCGGTGAAGTTCGCGGTCCCATCACCTCCTTCGGTATCTACGGTATACAAAAAATATATGCACTAACGTAAATACAAAGTGGTGCTCAAAAAATATTCCAAATTTTTTTCAAAAAAATCTGATAAAAAAACTAGAATTTTTTTGAAGAGGACAGAAAAAGAATCACTCAAAAATCCTTTTCTGTTTAAAAGTTATAAGAGTTTTGGTCCAAGGACCTTTCTGTAATGAAACAGAAAATACTCAGGGGGCAGAACAGAAAAGTTCAGAAAACGATTTGGTTTGGAAAGCGTATTTATTAGAATACGCTTTCAGAAAACGTTTCAAAATAGAGACAGATAGGCTGACGGGCGGGTCCCACCCGTCAGTTTTAAAAATTTAAACGAGGCGGCAGAGCTCGTCGGCGCCCGAGAGCCGCGGGGGTCGCCGGCGGCGATCCACGGCAAGGTAGGAGGATCGGTTGGTACCTCCATGCTCAGGGCGCCATTCCGCATCGGTGGGTGGTGGTGCTGGTCGCCGATGAGTACCACGTCGATGGCGGCCCTTGCTCCGGTGGACGGCGGTTCGGGAAGTCGTGGGTCTCGTCGGAGAGAGATGCTGGGGTCAAATTGGAGTGGGGGTTAGTCTCCTAGAGGTGCCATGAGGCTACGGTCAAGCCTAGGGCGGTGGAGGAGCTCTCACCAGTGAGAATGCTGCCGGAGCCCGAAGCGGACGGAGGTGGCCGGAGTTGAGGAAGAAGGGCCCCTCGAGGATCTTCCAGTGGCTGGGCGGGGTCTAGTGAGGTGGTGGAGGTGCGCGGGGTCGAGAGTGAGCTTGGAGGCGCTATATATAGCCGGACCAAGGCGGTTGCCGAGAACAGGATAAGTCCGGCGAGTGATTACGGCGGTGCTGTGGCGGGACGGTAGGTTTAGGAGCTTGAGCATCGACTAGACGGAGCACTGAGTCCATCCCGATGCCTAACTCAGCGAGGTAGGGGTGGTTACGGCATGTCCCCAACGGAACGGCCATGCGGCACGTCGGCGGCAGAGGGCGCGCCTCGTGCGTGCCAGGCCACGGCGACGTGCTGTATGCGTGCGCTGGCAAGGGAGACGGCCACGCGGAGCTCCCAGTTGGCGTGGGCGGTGTCGAACGGCGTTGTGCCGCAGGGTGCCCCCTGTTGGCCGCCACGGGAGGTCCCGACGCCGCGGAAGACGCCGGCACGGACGGGCCATGGCGCCACCGACGCCAGGAACCAGCCAAGTGCCCGTGCGGCGCTCTGGACAGGGAGGAGGAGCCACGCGCAACGCGCCAATGTGCACAGTTGACAAGTGACCAGCCTCTGACGAAACTGAATTTCTGAAAGTCTGAATTTTTCTGAAAGTGCAAGGTGACAGTGCATGCTAGGTGTTCGACAGAATGATTTTGGTATGTGGGGATTTTTCCTGGAGCTGATTTTTGGTGGAGTGGCTTATCATTGCAACTGGAGGTTGCCTGAATTTTGGTGGATTTTTTGGAGAAGAGGAGATATCAATTTCACCAAATTTGACAAATCTGGTCCAAACTTGCAGAAGCTGAAACTTGAAAATTTTGAAAAGAAGAAGAGTGGATCTTGATGGTTCTAGGTTGTGGGTGCCAGGGACTATCCAGAATAGTTGGTTTGAGAACAAAGCTCAAAGGCATTTAGGTACTTGCTTTGCAAATCACCTAGGCTCAAAATAATGGACATAATTGTTTTGGGAAAAGAATTTAATGAAATAAAATCCAAAAATGAGTTGGACTTGTTGGGACCGAATATTTGAATTGTCCCGAAGGGGAAGTAGGGGTTTTGGGAAGATTTTCCACATGAGGCATGGTAAAACCATGGATGGTTTCAAAATAAGAGAAGATTCAAAAATCCCTAGGGTTTTCTTCTAAAAGAAAATAAATCCCAAAAACAAATCTTGAGAAGGGGGAAAATCAGAAGAAAGGTTTTTAATAACCAACACCAGAGTTGAAGAAGATACCAAAATAAAATCTTTTGTCAAAGGGAAAATTCTTGAGAGAAGGAGATTGTTGGAAGGGTTTAAATGACCTCCTTCAAAACCAACAAAGTTTTTGCTGAAAACCAAAAAAAAATTTGGAGTGTCACAACACCTACCCCCTTAGGAAAAATCTCATCCCCGAGATTCCAGCTGATCCTCAAATAAATGTGGGTGCTCTGTCCGAAGAAAATCCTCTCTTTCCCAAGTGGCTTCACTCTCGGTGTGGTTGCTCCACTGAACTTTGAAGAAATTGATGGATTTCTGTCGGGTTCTCCTTTCAGACTCTTCCAAGATTTTTATTGGATGCACTCGATATGTGAGGTCTGGCTGCACGTCAATGTTTTCATGGGGTACTTGTTTCTCTGGGCTGGTCACGCACTTCCTCAATTGCGAGACGTGGAACACGTCGTGGACGTCGGATAAATCTTCGGGTAAGTCTAGCTGGTAGGCTACCGTGCCTTTCCGTGCCACTATGCGGAATGGACCGATGAATCTTGGTGCTAGCTTCCCTTTAATCTTGAATAGATGCAGGCCTCTCATAGGGGATACTCGTAGGTACACAAATTCACCAGGTTCAAAGCTGATTCCCCGATGTTTTTGATCGTAATAACTCTTCTGTCGACTTTGGGTTGTCTTGAGTCGGTCCTTAATCACCTTGACCTTATCTTCAGCCTCTTTGAGCATTTCTGGGCCGAACATATGGTTGTCTCTGGTTTCCGACCAATTTAGCGGGGTACGACATCTTCGCCCGTACAAAGCCTCAAATGGTGCCATTTGCAGGCTGGCCTGATAAGTGTTGTTATATGCGAATTCTGCGTATGGTAAGCTCTCTTCCCAACTGGTCCCATAGGTGAGGACACATGCCCTCAGCATATCTTCTAGAATCTGGTTTACTCGCTCAGTTTGCCCATCTGTCTGGGGGTGGTATGCGGTACTGCATGCCAGCTGAGTTCCCAGAGCTTGTTGTAAGTGATCCCGAAATCGGGAGACGAATTGAGTGCCTCTGTCCGAGATTATTTTCTTTGGGACTCCATGTAAGCAGACGATACGGGAAAGGTAGATCCTAGCAAGCTTCTGAGTGGTGTGGGTTGTCTTCATGGGGATGAAGTGTGCTACTTTAGTCAACCTATCAGTGATGACCCAAATGGCATAATTTCCTTGCGTACACCGAGGTAGCCCGACAATGAAATCCATTCCAATCTCGTCCCATTTCCACTCGGGTATTTTATTTGGTTGTAAAAGTCCGGCCGGTTTCTGGTGCTCGGCCTTGATGTGTTGACAAGAGTCACAACATGCGATGAACGTGGCTATGTCCCTTTTTAGACCGTGCCACCAATATTTTTCCTGAATATCCTTGTACATTTTTGTCCCTCCAGGATGTATCGAATACGGGGCGGTCTGGCCTTCAGCTAAGATCTGCTGTTTAAGATCCTTGATATTTGGTATGCAAAGTCTATCCCCATACCACAATATTCCCTGCTTATCGATAATGAATTCTGGGGCCTTGCCCAAACTCACTTTCCGTTTAATGCCTTCAATGCTGGGGTGTCCATGCTGAGTCTCTTTAATTGCCTCCATTAGAGTGGGCTGTATTTCTAAATTTGATATGCTGCCTTCGGTGACTACCAGCAGGTTGAGTTTAGCAAACTCCTGCTGGAATTCAGGCCTCAGGTTTGGCAGGCCGTCGTCGTTTGGGCTAGGGTTCCGACTTAGGGCATCTGCCACTATATTTGCTTTTCCTGGGTGGTAGTGGATTCCAACATCATAATCCTTCACTAGTTCCAACCAGCGTTGTTGCCTCAAATTCAGTTCCAGTTGTGTGAAAATATACTTGAGGCTCTTATGGTCCGTATATATCTCACAACAATTTCCAAGTAAAAAGTGTCTCCATTCTTTGAGTGCATGTATAACTGATGCTAACTCCAGGTCATGAGTAGGATAATTTTCTTCATGTTTGCAAAGTTGTCTGGAGACATATGCGACTACCTTGCCTTCTTGCATCAACACGCATCCGAGGCCTTCCGGGATGCGTCGCAATATACCTCAAAATTCTTGTGTATGTCCGTCACAATTAATACCGGTGCTGACGTTAATTTCCTCTTTAATTCTTGGAAACTTTGCTCGCAAGCTTCCGTCCAATCAAACTTCCTATCTTTCTTGAGTAGCTGTGTTATTGGCTTCTCTATGGAGGAGAACCCTTCAATAAATCTTCGGTAGTATCCCGCCATTCCCAAGAAACTTCGTACATCAGTCACGCTGGCTGGTGGCTTCCAGCCAAGTACGGCCTTGACTTTTTCCGGGTCTACGGCGATACCTTCTTGGGTCTGTACGTGGCCCAGAAAACCCACTTGCCTTAGCCAAAATTCACACTTGCTGAATTTAGCATACAATTGATGTTTCCTGAGCTCCCCTAGTACAATTCAGAGATGTCCAGCGTGTTCTTCTGGTGTCTTGGAGTATACCAGAATATCATCGATAAATACCACAACAAACTTGTCCATAAACTTCATGAATACTTTGTTCATGAGGTGAACAAAATATGCAGGGGCGTTTGTTAGTCCGAATGACATTATGGTGAACTCATACATTCTGTATCTGGAGGTGAAAGTTGTCTTCGGAATATCTTCGGTTCGCACTTTCAGTTGATGGTATCCCGACCTCAAGTCAATCTTTGAGCAAACATTGGCCTGAGCGAGTTGATCGAATAAATCATTTATTCGTGGCATCGGATATTTGTTCTTGATTGTGACCATGTTTAGCGCTCGATAGTCTATGCACAATCTCAGTGTTCCATCCTTCTTTTTGGCAAATAAAATTGGTTTACCCCAGGGTGAGGAGCTGGCTCGTATATGACCCTTGTCCAGTAATTCTTTTATTTGCTTCTTCAGTTCTACCAATTCGAATGGTGCCATTCTGTATGGTTTCTTGTATATCGGGGCGGTTCCGGGTGCTAGCTCAATGCTGAACTCTATCTCTCGGTCTAGTGGCATGCCTGGTAGTTCTTCAGGAAATATGTCTGGAAATTCACACACTACTGGAACCTTGCTCAATTCAGAAATATCCACCTTGTTCAATCTCGGTTGCCGGGATATTTTTCTTTCCTTTGCTGAAACCTTTATGGTCTTCCCGTGGTGGTGGGTGAGAATTACGGTCCGATTGAAACAATCAATAAAACCTTTGTTGGTGGTTAACCAATCCATCCCTAGGATGACATCCAGTCCTTTGTTTTCCAGCACGATAAGATTTGCGTGAAACTTCAACCCTTCAAACTCGATAACCACACCCTGGCAATAAATCTGGGTAACTTGCTTAATTCCAGGGGACTTGACGATCATAGATTTTTCCAAGGGAAGCATTGAAAAATTATTTTGCAAGGCAAAACTTTTCGAAACGAATGAGTGAGAAGCTCCAGAATCAAACAAAACCATGGCAGGTATTGTGTTGACAGGAAACGTACCGAGTACGATATCTGGGGCATTTTGTGCTTCCTCTTTGGTCACGTGGTTCAGATGACCCTTCCTGTGGTTGTTATTTGGGTTGAAATTGTTGCGCTTTGGCGCCGAATTATTGCCTCCGTTGTTCGACTTTGGGGTCGAGTTCCTTGGCTTGGGGCACTGCTTGGCATAGTGCCCTTCTTCTCCACAAGCGTAACAGGTAACGCCTGGGCAGTATGTGAACTCCTTTTCCCTTGCATGAAAATTCTTGATTGGGCGTGAGACCCTTGTCGTGGGTTTGGGTGTCCAGTTTTTCTGAACATCTGTCTTGCTGCGGTGGTTGCGGGCATGATTAGTCTGGTCCCTCTTCCGCTTACGGAAATCTTCTAAGCTGCGTCTCTCATTTTCCAAGGTAATGGCCTTATCCACCAGCGTCTTAAAATCTGGAAAGGTGTGCACGACCAGTTGGCATTTAAGCGCGGGCGTCAGTCCATCTAGAAATTTTTCCATTTTCTTGCTTTCAGACATACGCTCCTCGTTGGCGTAGCGAGATAGCAGAGTAAACTGACTATTGTATTCTGACACCGTCATTGTCCTTTGCTTGAGGTCATCAAATTTTCTCTTTTTGATCTTCATAAGACTCTTAGGAATATGTGCCCCACGAAAACCTTCTTTAAATTCCTCCCATGTTATATTATTTTCATTGGGGTGCATTTGTAGGAAATTTTCCCACCACGATGCATCTGCTCCAGTGAGATAGTGCGGAGCATAAAGCACCTTCTCAAGGTCTGAACACTGGGCAATAATTAATTTTCTTTCCATGTCTCGAAGCCAGTCCTCGGCTTCAAGAGGTTTGTCAGTGTGAGAAAAAGTTTGGGGACGTGTCTTTTGTAGCTCAGATAACTTTGATTGCTGCTGATACTGTCCACGGTGATTTCCCATATTGATGACTTGGTTCATCATTTCCTGATGTTGTTGCTGACTTTGTTCATAAAGACGGCACATTTGGGAAAGTGCCGTTTCACTGTCCTGTTGACTTGACTGCCCCTGTGTGAAATTGTTGCTTGGGGGTGTGCCAAAATTTTCCTCTGACGGAGTTGGCATGGAGCGCGTCCAAGGACGAGACATTGTTCACTCTGGGGATATATTTTGCAACACTCATAAGAAAAGAAATTGAGTCGCAAAAGTCAATAAATTCATGAAGACGGAAAAAGTCGCAAATGCTCCAAGATTTTTCAAGAGAATAAACGCTTGCGCACGGAGAAGGACTGCTCATTACATATCTTACACGCAAGCAGTAATTATACAATACGTCACTCAGGATATGCGTACATATCCCTGACATGTTATTTAGGCTAGTGCACTCCTCCAGTTCCTACATGATGTGCGAACAAGCTACTTCTCACAGCCTAAGTACATATAAACATATCGTACAAGTCGGTACATCGCATGGCGGCTAAGCGTACTCAGTCGGAGATGGTAAGGATTTCCCTTGGCCTGCCAAGGGTGAGGTGCAGTGAGGCTGGGGACTCGACCTCCTCTTCGGTGATAGGCTCCAGACGTGAAGTGCTGCGCTGAGTTGGTGGAGCAGGTGCCCTATGCGGGACAACTCGAACATGAGCGGGCACGAGGGGTGGTGCAGAACGAACCAGAGTAGGCGCAATGACATGGTTGAACTCCTCCGTGGTAGGCAGGCGATGAGTAGTGGTGAGAGCAGTAGGAGCAAAAGATGCTGATGATGAGACAAAAGTCAGTGGCGGTGCGGCGCGCAGGAGCTCCCTCCTGTTGGCGGCACAACCATGGACTGAGTCCGTGCGGGCAGCTACAAAGTCGTCCACCAGGTTGTCGAAGGCTGCCTCCAAAGCCCGGAGATACTCGATAAGCATCTCAAAGGCTTCGTCTCGTTCTCCTCTAGGGCAAGGGAACGCGTAGTGGCAGGTGTATGGCACGTGACATGGCAGGTAGCGGTAACGACGAGTCTTCATCGAAGGAAGGATATCCCTGAGACGAGCTATCGCCTCACGGGCTGCCATCTGCAGTGCATGCTTCTCTGTGGGCATGGCTCTCCCCAAGAACCGGAAACGCTCAACTCGCCCTCCCTTGAATTGCACCGCGGCTTGGTGCATGGTTAGACGGTCATTGACCTTGTGCTGAGAGAGTGAGAAGACAGGGCGCACAGATGGCCCCATCGCGACTTGGACGATGAAGGAGAGAAGCTTGACGAACCCATTGGGCATGTTGGCGAACATCTGTGACTCGCAGTCGTTGCCAGCCATCTACAAAAGTAGGCAAAAAATCCTGAGTAGTCAAATCATAAATTTATGCTGACTGTCAGAAATTGACTACGTTTGTAAAAATTAATAAATAGCTCTATATGATAATAACTGATTAGCGATCGCACCTAGTGGCTTCCTACAGTCAGTCTGGCTCTGGTACCAAGCTTGTCACGACCGGTTTTTCAATAAAAATATTTATTGAGAAACCGACCTATAAAATCCAGTGTGAGGAAAATTCTCCATACCGGTAGACAAAATCTTGATACAATAAGCCAGTAGCATAAGATATATTACAGGGTCGAGCTAAAGTTGCTCAACAAATTATTACAAGCACGCCAATAATTATACATAGTGGCAGATGTGACACAGTGGAGTGGTGGCATACTAATGACTCATGGTAAAGTGGTGGAATAACACAGTGGAGTGGGACATATGACTCCAACACTGGCGGCTCCTCGAGCGTCGAGGTGAGGCTCGGTGAATTTATTTGGGTAGCGGAAGCGAATATTTCATAGTGACTAATCGAGGGGTCGCACGAGACTGGCTGGGATTCCTCTAGGCGTCGGACTCGCTATTGAACTCTTCATCCATGAGATCGCCTTCGTCAGCATCTGGCCAAAACAACAAGCCAGGTGAGTACTTTGATAGTACTCACAAGACAGTTCGGACAAAAGATATAACAAATGTATGCATGAATGCGTCATGAATAATTTAACAATGCGCAATCAATTTAGTATAGCAAGGTAAGTAAAAAGGGAATCGGCGGTAGTCTGCTCGAAAACCCAAAGAAGATAAACTCAAAACCGATCGGGTGTCTGAAGCGACGCCTCGAAGGGTGAACAAATAAATAAGGCATGCCACAGTCGGGCGTCTAAGCGACACCTCATAAAGGGCTTATATTGAAAGAAAAGACATGTGTGCCGCAGTCGGACGTCGGAGCGACATCACAGAAAGGGCTTATAACAAAATTAAATAATAACAATGCCGCAGTCGGACGTCTGAGCGACATCGCAGAAGGGGCTTATAATTAAAGTAAACAATAACAATGCCGCAGTCGGACGTCTGAGCGACATCACAGAAAGGGCTTATAATTAAAGTAAATAATAACAATGCCGCAGTCGGACGTCTAAGCGACATCGCAGAAAGGGCTTATAATTAATGTAAATAATAACAATGCCGCAGTCGGACGTCTGAGCGACATCGCAGAAAGGGCTTATATCAATAATAAGTAAATAACAATGCCACAGTCGGATGTCTCAGCGACATCGCAGAAAGGGCTTATAATTCATTATTAATAACTTACAAGAAATGGTGCTCACGGAAAATATTCATCACAAGTCAATAAGTGGGTTAGTCCATTCACAGGAAATAAACATTTAACACTCATATGGTTCTCAGGAGTCTCTGTCATCGAGGCTGACACTTGACAAGATAGGATGAACACAGTACTTGGACATGGATAAGATGAATTTCGAGAATTGTGATTCTGCAGAGTTTGTACTAAAATTATCCACAGCCAACGGATTTCCGTAGTCACGAAGGACTAGTTCCGTTTACGGTATTTTGGAGAAAACACAGCTAACCAGTACACACCCATCTTACCTCACGTTGCCAGGAATCACCCTAGACAGCGTTCAAGAAAAACTTTGAGACGGGGAGATCACTATCTCGAATAGCATGGGATCAAATTTATATATGCGCGCTCTAAGGGGTGCCCCCCTCTCAGTCCCAACCGGAAACACCCATGCCCCCTGACCGAATGAAAGGCTTTAATCCAGGGCCATGGAACCCTCATCCCGGCCTCTCGATTTGGTGTGTATCAGGAAGTAGTTTGCAACTTACTAAGCCGTATCCCTTGCGGAAAACATGTGGTAGTACGAAAGGGGAGACGGACGGGAATTTGACTGATTTATGTTGACACTGGGTCAACGATCTGGCATAAGACTGGCATGCTACAACACTGCCATCTTACCCATTCTCATGCCAACTCATGGCCATGCAACATGTTTCCAACAACTCATGGATTTCCCGAAACTCACTTGCCTCAACTCTTACGAGACAAACTTTCATCGAGATGCTCATGAACATGCCATGATACTAAATTAATGCAAACATGCCCAAACACTCATCATATCAAAAGTTCAAACATGCTTGCCTGGTTCGGACTAGTCGGGGCCTAGCTCGGTGAAGTTCGCGGTCCCGTCACCTCCTTCGGTATCTACGGTATACAAAAAATATACGCACTAACGTAAATACAAAGGGGTGCTCAAAAAATATTCCAAATATTTTTAAAATTAATCTGATAAAATACTAGACAAAATTTTGAAGAATCACTCAAAAATCCTTTTCTGTTTAAAAGTTATAAGAGTTTTGGTCCAAGGACCTTTCTGTAATGAAACAGAAAATACTCAGGGGGCAGAACAGAAAAGTTCAGAAAACGATTCGGTTTGGAAAGCGTATTTATCAGAATACGCTTTCAGAAAACGTTTTAAAATAAACACAGAGAGGCTGACGGGCGGGTCCCACCCGTCAGGTTTAAAAATTTAAACAAGGCGGCAGAGCTCGTCGGCGCCTGAGAGCCGCGGGGGTCGCCGGCGCCGATCCACGGCGAGGCAGGAGGATCGGTTGGTACCTCCATGCTCAGGGCGCCATTCCGCTTCGGTGGGTGGTGGTGGTGGTCGTCGGCGAGTACCACGTCGACGGTGGCCCTTGCTCCGGCGGACGGCGGTTCGGGAAGTCGTGGGTCTCGTCGGAGAGAGCTGCTGGGGTCAAATTGGAGTGGGGGTTAGTCTCCTAGAGGTGCCATGAGGCTACGTTCAAGCCTAGGGCGGTGGAGGAGCTCTCACCAGTGAGAACGCTGCCGGAGCTCGAAGCGGACGGAGGTGGCCGGAGTTGAGGAAGAAGGGCCCCTCGAGGCTCTTCCAGTGGCTGGGCGGGGTCTAGTGAGGTGGTGGAGGTGCGCGGGGTCGAGAGTGAGCTTGGAGGCGCTATATATAGCCGGCCCGAGGCGGTTGCCGCGAACGGGATAAATCCGGCGATTGATTACGGCGGTGATGTGGCGGGACGGTAGGTTTAGGAGCTTGAGCATCGACTAGACGGAGCACTGAGTCCATCCTGGTGCCTAACTCGGCGAGGTAGGGGCGGTTACGGCCTGTCCCCAACGGAACGGCCGTGCGGCACATCGGCGGCAGAGGGCGCGCCCCGTGCGTGCCAGGCCACGGCGACATGCTGCATGCGTGCGCTGGCAAGGGAGACGGCCACGCGGAGCTCCCAGGTGGCGTGGGGGTGCCGAACGGTGTTGTGCCGCAGGGTGCCCCCTGTTGGACGCCACGGGAGGTCCCGACGCCGCGGAAGACGCCGGCGCGGACGGGCCATGGCGCCACCGACACCAGGAACCAGCCAAGTGCCCGTGCGGCACTCTGGACACGGAGGAGGAGCCACGCGCAACGCGCCAATGTGCACAGTTGACAAGTGACCCGCCTCTGACGAAACTAAATTTCTGAAAGTCTGATTTTTTTCTGAAAGTGCAAGGTGACAGTGCATGCTAGGTGTTCGACAGAATGATTTTCGTATGTGGGGATTTTTCCTTGAGCTGACTTTTGGTGGAGTGGCTTCTCATTGCAACTGGAGGTTGCCTGAATTTTGGTGGAATTTTTGGAGAAGAGGAGATATGAATTTCACCAAATTTGACAAATCTGGTCCAAACTTGCAGAAGCTGAAACTTGAAAATTTTGAAAAGAAGAAGAGTGGATCTTGATGGTTCTAGATTGTGGGTGCCAGGGACTATCCAGAATAGTTGGTTTGAGAACAAAACTCAAAGGCATTTAGGTACTTGCTTTGCAAATCACCTAGGCTCAAAATAATGGATAGAATTGTTTTGGGAAAAGAATTTAATGAAATAAAATCCAAAAATGACCTGGACTTGTTGGGACAGAATATTTGAATTGTCCCAAAGGGGAAGGAGGGGTTTTGGGAAGATTTTCCACATGAGGCATGGTAAAACCATGGATGGTTTCAAAATAAGAGAAGATCCAAAAATCCGTAGGGTTTTCTTCTAAAAGAAAATAAATCCCAAAAACCAATCTTGAGAAGGGAAAAATCAGAAGAAAGGTTTTTAATAACCAACACCAGAGTTGAAGAAGATACCAAAATAAAATCTTTTGTCAAAGGGAAAATTCTTGAGAGAAGGAAATTTTTGGTAGGGTTTAAATGACCTCCCTCGAAACCAACAAAGTTTTTGCTGAAAACCAAATTTTTTTTTGGAGTGTCACATCTTATTATAAGCTCTTGCCACCCTCAACTTGTCTCTCTCTATGGCCTTTAAAGCAGCCAAACGTTTATCGGCAACCTCATCAGTATTATCCATCATTAAGTTGTAAAAATCTACTGCCGATTAATTATTTTGTTTGGCTATTCTCAATGCATTCAAATTTACCTCCACTGGTAAAACAGCCTCTTGACCATATACTAGCTCATATGGAGTCACCTTCGTAGCACCATGCCTTGAGATTCTATGAGCCCACAAAGCTTCAGACAACAACTCATGCCATCTTCTCCACGGTCAAAAAAAAACTCATGCCATCTTCTCGGATTATTCTCAATCTTCTTCTTGATAAGTTTGATTAAAATTTTATTGCTAGACTTAGCTTGTACATTAGCTTGGGCATAATATGGAGAGGAATTGAGCAACTTTATGTTATAAGATTCGGCAAACTCTCTGACTTGGTGTGACATGAAAGATAAACCTTGATCTGTAGTTAATGTTTGAGGAATACCGAATCTATGAATAATGTGCTCGGTTATGAATTGAATTACCTCCGTATGTGTCATGTTCTTGAGAGGTACTGCCTCAGACCATTTAGTGAAATAATCAGTTGCCTCCAATACGAACCGATGCCCCTTTGAGGAAGATGGATAAATTTGTCCAATAAAGTCTAAACCCCATCCTCTGAAAGGCCACGGCTTGATAATAGGATGTAATATAGCAGCAGGAGCCAATTTAATATCACCAAACTTCTGACAAGCTTCACACCCTTTATAATATCTGAAGCAATCATTAATCATAGTCGGCCAATAAAACCCAGCACGTCGCAATAACCATTTCATCTTGGGAGCCGACTGGTGAGTGCCACAAATACCTTCATGTACTTCTCCCATAGCAACTCTTGCCTGGTCCTCATCCAAACACTTTAAAAGAACATCATCGACTGTTCGGCGATAAAGACCATCATCCCTCATTGTATACTTGAAAGCCATACGCCGAACAGCCCTGTCCACCCTTTCACTCGGATTGCGCAGGTAATCAACAATGGGCTTCTTCCAGTCGGGATTGCCACCTACACTAGATTTTTTGTTAATGGCCGAATCAGTGGGTACAGGCTCGGCCTCTCCCATAAGACAAGACATCGGCTTTTGAGAAATATGAAACATGCCATGATCAACATGATATCCAGATGCTTGTTGTGCCAACACATTTGCTTTCCAATTGCCATGCCTAGATATATGAGCAATGCTAAAACAGTCCAACGTAGAAATTATATCTAGACATTTATCAAGATAGACATTAAGTGATTCATCCAAACACTGAAAAACTTGGGATACTTGCTGCACCACTAGTAGCGAATCACCATAAGCCTCAATATGTGTAACACCTGTAGCAAGCAACATCTCTAAACCGAATAACAATGCTTCATATTCGGCTTGATTATTTGTGCAAAAATATTCTAAGCGGCATGAGGCTTCAAAAATAGCACCATGAGGAGATATATAAACAATACCAACACCTTGGCCATTGCTACAAACTGAACCATCAAAGTATAATCTCCATGGTACTAATGAAACAAGGTTCATATCAACATCATGCTTGTCACTAATCCGATGTTCAACAATGAAATTAGCAACAATTTGGCCTTTCATGGATTTTAGAGATTCATAAGCCAAATCATATTCAATCAAAGCATAAGCCCACTTACCAATTCTACCACTAAGAATTGGCCTATGCAACATGTATTTAATGACATCGGTTTGACAAGCTACTATACAAGCACTTGACACTAAATAATGTCTCAATTTTGTGCAAGCATAATATAAGCATAGACATAGTTTCTCAACAAATGTATACCTTGTCTCGGCGTCCAATAAGCGTCTGCTCAAATATGTAATAGCATGCTCTTTTCCCTCGGTTTCTTGAGTCAAAACAGCACCAATAACTCCTTCCTCCGCTGCAATGTAAAGCCTGAAGGGTTCCCTATGCTTGGGTGCTTTCATCACCAGAGGAGTGCACAAATAACTCTTGATCATATCAAATGCTTCTTGCTATTTTGCCCCCCAAGTGAAATTAGCATCATTTTTCAACCGAAGGATAGGAGTAAACGCATCAACTTTCCCTGATAGATTAGCTATGAACCTTCTCCAATAATTGACCTTGCCAAGGAACTTTTTGCATATCTCGCTTGCATGTTGGAGCCTCCACTTTCTGTATAGCCTCTATCTTTTTGGTATCAATCTCTATACCATCTTCATGAATAATGAAACCCAAAAACTTGCCAGCTGACACGCCGAAAGCACACTTCAAAGGATTCATCTTCAGTCCATATTTTTTCATTCTTTCAAAAGCTAAACGCAAATCGGCCAAGTGAGATTCAAAAGCATCCGATTTGACAACAATATCATCAATATAAACTTCAAGTATGATACCGAGTAAATCATGAAAAATCGAATTCATAGCCCGTTGATATGTGGCTCCAGCATTTTTTAATCCGAATGTCATCACTGTCCATTTGAATAAACCAAGGAAACCAGGACATCGGAAAGCCGTTTTGTACATGTCCTCCTTCAGCCATAAAAATTTGATTATATCCGGCATTACCATCTAGAAAGCTAATAACCTTATGTCCAGAAGCATCATTAATAAGCATATCGGCTATTGGCATGGGATACTCATCTTTGGGTGTAGCCCTATTCAAATCTCTGAAGTCAATGCACACCCTCAACTTGCCGGATCCCCTCTTCTCCACTGGGACAATGTTAGAAATCCACTCGGCATACCTGCAAGGTCGAATGAAATTAGCTTCAAGCAGTCGACCGATCTCTTCCTTGATCCAGTCATATGTTTTAGGATTAAACTTTCTGGCCGACTGTTTATATGGTCTAAAACCGGCCTTTATAGGCAACCTATGCTCCACTAGCTTTCGGCTTAACACTGGCGTCTCATGATATTCCCATGCAAAGCAACAAACATACTCTTTCAATAGCTCGATTAACTTAGCTTTACAATCGGCTCTCAAATTTTTGTTTACAAACGTCGGTCGAGTGACTGAACCATCTCCAATATCCACCTCTTCTAATGGATCGGCCGATGTAAAACCTTGTTCAAGTTTATCCATGTCATCCAACTCCTCTATAGACTCATACATATCGTGCTCGCTGGACCGATATTTTACAAGACGTTTTTGTAACCACTCGGAATTAGGATCCATTTAAACAAATCATACCTTGGAGCTGATTGCATTCAGTCGGCTTTAAAGAGACGGGCACAAAACCATTCTTGGTCGCGCTGAGAAAATCAAACTCTGATAAGTCACGCCCCGTCAAGGAAGTAGCATTGGGATGTTGCCAATCCACCGATGCATCGGCCAAAGCAACACAGGCCGAGTTATCCGCATGAATGACTTCCACTTCATCATCAACCCACTGAATCAAAAACTGGTGCATAGTGGATGGCACGCACTAGTTTGCATGAATCCAATCACGGCCTAGTATGATGTTGTAATTACCTTGCACCTCAGCGACAAAGAATGCAGTAGCCAAAGTTTTGCTTCCGACTGTAAGCTCCACATACATCACACCTCTGGCTTCAGTTTTCTCTTTGCCATCAAATCCATTGAGCACCATATTCGTCTTCATCAGTTCTTCATCGGGCAAACCCAATTTTTGAAGACCGAATAGGGCATAAGATTTACCACAGCACCACCATCAACAAGCATTCGACTGAGTGGCGATCCATTGATATGACCTCTGAGATACAACGGTTTCAAATGTGTTACTGGTTCTTTTCGCTTCTCGAATATTGCGTTTTTAGGGCCACAATCCAGTTGAGCCACTTCCCCTTCCTCATCTACAGCACGAAACTCAGCAGGTAAGTAATATACCATATTGATATCCATACCTTCATGAACCGGTGTAGACTCATAGTGCAACATATCAGCCTCTTCTTCAAGTGGATCGACCGATTCTGAAATCCGGCCGATTGAAGGAGAAGTAAGAAGTGTCGCAGACGATGTAATAGATGTCGCATCGTCCTCCTTGGGTGGTGTAGGCACTTCTGTGATAGATGTAGAAGCTGATGTATCTTGTATTTGTTTAGGCCTCCACACTTGTTTTGCTGGAACCATGGGCCGAGTGTCATTGAACCACTTATCCCTTTGCTTCTCGGCCTCCTGCTCTGCTATCTCTTGACTCCTTAACCACCGTAGTTTCCTCTTCTGTGTCTTTGTTAGCCCTGGAGGACACCACTTTGGCTGAGTGTATTTAGCATCTCTCACCTTTACTTGGCTGGTGCTTGCTTCATGGTCATTAGCCGAGTGTTTTGGCGCGATAATAAGTATCGGCCCAGTCGAGCGGTTATGCACAGTCGACTGCTGTATGGGGAATGTTTCGGCGCCGAAGACAAGTGAGTCGGCATCCATTTTCCCCTTGCCTTTTCCCGACTCAACTACTGCAACATCTGGTGATTTAACACGCCATTCTTTTCGACTTTCCAGATGCATGAAATTTCCACTTGGGCACACCTTTTTACTCTGATGGAATCCACTCGGATGGATGTCATTCGGATGGACTCCACTTGGATGGAATCCACTTGGATGGAATCCAATCGGATGGAATCTACTTGGCCACATTTTTTCACTTGGATAGCTTCCACCTGGGTGCATTCTTACACTAGGATATTTTCCACTCAGTCGCATATTTCGACCAGCCGACTGATAGTCACCGATGTTCAGTCAGCCATTATATGAGTAATCAAGTCGATTCCACACAGATTGCCTCTGCTCTTCTGAAAACTGTGCCCTTGGTCCACTCGGTTTCACATACGGACTGACTATATCATCTGATGGTGACCTTGGTTGTTTCAAGTATGATGGCCGGTTAGAGCTGGAACCAGCCGACTGATTAGCATATTTGGACAGCAACATATCAAAAGTTGGCTTGATCCATTTGCCTTGCATTTTAGCTTCATTCCTCTTCCATTTGCCAACTTCTGGACTCTTGGGCTTGACAAATTTAACTCGAGTGTCCTGCTGCACCTGCGTTTGCCCCCCGAGTGTAGGATTCTTGATGGTGATCTTGATCACTTCCTTGCCATCGGATTGCTTATTAAGCATAACATGTCTCCCCAAGACCTTGTCGCCCTCCTTGTCTTTCCTGGGCTTACCAACAATGACATTAGCTTTATTAGCAGATTCGGCTACCTCCGGCCAAATGAGCATCTTCTTCCCTCTCTAAGTCCATGGAGTTCATTGGAAAGGGCTGTTTATCAACATGCATCTCAGAAAAAGTTCAATCGTCCGTTATTAATGGCCGATTGTATCTGTCGTCGAAAAACATTGCAATCGTTAGTAGCATGAGAAAAAGAATTATGATACTTGCAATAAGCACGGTGTTTCAGCTCTTCAAACGGCGGTAAACTATGAGATATTCTAATAATCTTAGCTTGTAGCAAAGCATCAAATATTCTATCACACTTAGCAATGTTAAAAGTAAACTTCATCTCTTCATCATGATTCTTATGAATCGGTTTCCGATCATTGCAAGTAAAGGGTTTGGCCTTAGATGGCCAAACAAATTCAGTAGCAAAAACATCACCCTCATCGTCCGAGTGATCACTATTATATTCCACCATATTCATCTTTGGACGATCGGCTTTGTATCTATGCACTTCTTTGAGATCTTTGCTTCGGATTTCCTGAGCCAAAGCCCTTTGTAAGACTTGGTTAATATTTAAGAACACATAGCCTTCTAGTTTTTCTCTAATGGGAGTTCTCAAACCACTCAACACTAGGTCTGCCAAGTCTCTCTCGGTTATCACCAAAGTAAAACATCGGTTTTTCGTTTCTCTGAATCTCTTGACGTAATCGAAGACCGATTCATCATGCTTCTGTTTAACCGATGTTAGATGTGACAAATTGAGTTCATTGTAGCCGCTGTAAAAGTGATCATGAAATTTCTGCTCTAGCTGCGACCAAACTCGAATGGAACCATGTGGTAAAGAAGAAAACCATGAAAATGCGGTACCATGTGGTATGTATGTCGGCCCATAATTTGCTAGTGGTCGAGTGGTTGTAGCTGTAGGTAAGGTTGGGTTCGGCGTTGCCACCGAACCTGGCATGCTCATAATAGGATTAATGGGTGCAGCCACAATCTGATATGTTTGGGTAGGATAATAAGCCATCGGCACGGGAGGCGCCGATGCAATAGGTAAAGCCAGATTAGGGTTTTGCACACTAGCAGCTACACCATCGTTACCACTAGTCGATTGAGATGTATTCTTCTGAGCATTAGTATTTTCTATGAAAGTTTGATAGACTAGATTGTTACCATCAGCAATACGACTTTCAATCTCAGCCCACTGCTCAGGAGAAAAGATAGTACTCACAGAAGCTTTAACCTGCTCGGCTTGAAGAGGAGGTAACTTGATTTCTTCAATCGGAGTGATGTTGCCTTGGAGATCCTTCTTGAACTTTGCAAGAAACTCCTCCAAATCCTTCTCTTCGCGCGCCTTCTTATACTCCTCATAGACTTGGCGATGGTCGGCCGATATCTCATCAAGACTGGGCTTAAGGATGTTATCGGCGTCTACCTCAGATGGCTTGGGAAGATCGGACATGGTGGATGATGATGATTGATCTTCGTTTCCCAGAGGAGTCGCCAAAAAGTGTTTTGACACACGAACACGTCACGTGTACCTTCGACGCCGGGGGTGATGCACCGCAGCTCACGTCGAAGGAGACCCGACCGACATCGTGATACGCAAGACAGTCGACGGGCGCTTTTGCAGACCCAAAAACCCCACACCCCCGGGAGGGACCCCGTCAGGGAGTGCGGCGGCTATGGGCTGCCCTAGGTCGATTCGCTCGCCCCTAGAGCTTCGAGATTCGCAGCTCTCAAACACAAAGAACAGCAAAGAACGAGAGAGAAAAACAGTAGAGAGATAAAACATAGATGAAAAAGTAGTATATTGATTTGTTCGATTGTGTGTTGTTCAATCGGCCATCACCCCCAATATATATAAGAGGCGGCTGGACTTCCCGTACAAGTAAAGGATTCATCTAGGCTTTCCTTACAAGAAATTACATCAATTTACGCCCTAGAGACCTAGTTCTATTCTAACTCGGATTCAGTCTGAATCTGGCCCAACTTCTGTCTTCCTTGCGTGGGCTGCTGAACTTGCATATGATCTCCGATCAAGACGGCCCAAATATAAAACTTGTGCGCCTCGATGATATGAACAACTCTCATGTTGATTACTTCTTCAAATAAGGCCATCTTGAATACATCTCGAGGTCATCTTTACCTTCCAGTCGGACTCGGTCCTGCAGTAAACTGGATTATCCGTGTCTCGTAGTGAATTTGTAGGCCGTATACTATCTGTGATGATGATGACTGTAAAACCAAAGTTTACCGTCTTGATTATACGCATAAATTCTGTATTGAACACTTCTTCATCCGAGGTCATCTTGATAAACTTTCGGGCACATGTTCAGTTTCACTCGGATTCGAGCTGATCCACTCGGATATTAGAGACTTTCACTCGGACCGTTCGACTGGACTTTCTCACTCGGAAAACAATCTTTTACTCGGATGACTATATTTTCACTCCGAAAGCAATATCTTACTCGATCGGCAAGTTTTCGTTTCGATGGTAATCTTTTCACTCGGAACATTTAATAATAAGTTCATCCGGTCAGCAACTTCCACTCGACAGGTAATTTTCACTCGACCAGTAAATTTTCACTTGAATGATAAGCTTTTTCACTCGATCGGTGAGTTTTTACTCGAAAGTTAAGCTTTCACTCGACCGGTAAGTTTTCACTCGGACAACAAGCTTTTCACTCGACCGAAAACATAGCCAGATCTTGATTTGTCTCCTCTGGTCCCATACGACCTCGGATTGAGACAAATTATATATGAAAATCGATCGGCTCGACGAGACGAAACTTTTCTGTGTTGATGTTTTTTCGATTCAAGGTCGTCTTGTGAGACGAATTTCTTATGCATTGCATCAGACACTCATCAACATATGTCTGGCGTCAAGCGTAATATTTTGGTCTCTGGTCTATCCAAACCGTATTAACTGTAACTTTTGCATATGAACTCGGATTAAGATGATTTGTATATGAAAATCAATTGCCTCGACGAGACGAAGACAATTCCTTTAGAGTGCTCCTCCATCCGAGGTCGTCTTTGAAGGAAATATGACCTAGAGGCAATAATAAAGTTATTATTTATTTCCTTATATCATGATAAATGTTTATTATTCATGCTAGAATTGTATTACCCGGAAACATGATACATGTGTGAATACATAGAAAAACATAATGTCACTAATATGCCTCTACTTGACTAGCTCATTAATCAAAGATGGTTATGTTTCCTAACCATAGACATGTGTTGTCATTTGATTAATGGGATCACATCATTAGGAGAATGATGTGATGGACTTGACCCATTCCGTTAGCCTAGCACTTGATCGTTTAGTATGTTGCTATTGCTTTCTTCATAACTTATACAAAGTTCCTACAACTATGAGATTATGCAACTCCCGTTTACCGGAGGAACACTTTGTGTGCTACCAAACGTCACAACGTAACTGGGTGATTATAAAGGTGCTCTACAGGTGTCTCTGAAGGTACATGTTGGGTTGGCGTATATCGAGATTAGGATTTGTCACTCCGATTGTCGGAGAGGTATCTCTGGGCCCTCTCGGTAATGCACATCACTTAAGCCTTGCAAGCATTGCAACTAATGAGTTAGTTGCGGGATGATGTATTACGGAACGAGTAAAGAGACTTGCCGGTAACGAGATTGAACTAGGTACTGGATACCGACGATCGAATCTCGGGCAAGTAACATACAGATGACAAAGGGAACAACGTATGTTGTTATGCGGTTTGACCAATAAAGATCTTCATAGAATATGTAGGAGACAATATGAACATCCAGGTTCCACTATTGGTTATTGACCGGAAACAGTTCTAGGTCATGTCTACATAGTTCTCGAACCCATAGGGTCCGCACGCTTAAGGTTTCGATGACAGTTATATTATGAGTTTATGAGTTTTGATGTACCGAAGGAGTTCGGAGTCCCAGATGAGATCGGAGACAGGACGAGGAGTCTCGAAATGGTCGAGACGTAAAGATCGATATATTTGACGACTATATTCGGAGTTCGGAAAGGTTCCGAGTGATTCGGGTATTTTTCGGAGTACCGGAGAGTTACGGGAATTCGCCAGGGAGTATATGGGCCTTATTGGGCCATACGGGAATAGAGGAGAGAGGCCAAAAGGAAGGAGGCCTGCGCCCCCCCTCTGGTCCGAATTGGACAAGGGGCGCAGCCCCCTTTTCCTTATTCCTCTCCCCCTCTTTCCCCTTCTCCTACTCCAACAAGGGAGGTGGAATCCTGCTAGGACTAGGGAGTCCTAGTAGGACTCCACACTTGATGCGCCCCCTCCTAGGGCCGGCCTCCTCCCCCCTTGCTCCTTTATATACGGGGGCAGGGGGGCACCCCATAACACACAAGTTGATCTACGGATCGTTCCTTAGCCGTGTGCGGTGCCCCCCTCCACCATATTCCACCTCGGTCGTATCGTCGCGGAGTTTAGGCGAAGCCCTGCGCCGGTAGAGCATCATCATCGTCACCACACCGTCATGCTGACGGAACTCATCCCCGACAGCCTGCTGGATCAGAGTCCGGGGATCGTCATCGAGCTGAATGTGTGGAGAACACGGAGGTGTCGTACGTTCGGTACTTGGATCGGTCGGATCGTGAAGACGTACGACTACATCAACCGCGTTGTCATAACACTTCCGCTTACGGTCTACGAGGGTACGTGGACTACACTCTCCCCTCTCGTTGCTATGCATCACCATGATCTTGTGTGTGCGTAGGAAATTTTTTGAAATTACTTCGTTCCCCAATAGTGGCATCCGAGCCTAGGTTTTATGCGTTGATGTTATATGCACGAGTAGAACACAAGTGAGTTGTGGGCGATACAAGTCATACTGCTTACCAGCATGTCATACTTTGGTTCGGCGGTATTGTGAGATGAAGCGGCCCAGACCGACATTACGCGTACGCTTACGTGAGACTGGTTTCACCGCTGCGAGCACTCGTTGCTTAAAGGTGACTGGCGGGTGTCTGTCTTTCTCACTTTAGTTGAACCAAGTGTGGCTACGCCCGGTCCTTGCGAAGGTTAAAACAACACTAACTTGACGAACTATTGTTGTGGTTTTGATGCGTAGGTAAGAACGGTTCTTGCTCAGCCCGTAGCAGCCACGTAAAACATGTAACAACAAAGTAGAGGACGTCTAACTTGTTTTTGCAGGGCATGTTGTGATGTGATATGGTCAAGACGTGATGCTATATTTTATTGTATGAGATGATTATGTTTTGTAACCGAGTTATCGGCAACTGGCAGGAGCCATATGGTTGTCGCTTTATTGTATGAAATGCAAACGCCTGTAATTGCTTTACTTTATCACTAAGCGGTAGCGATAGTCGTAGAAGCAATAGTTGGCGAGACGACAACGATGCTACGATGGAGATCAAGGTGTCGCGCCGGTGACGATGGTGATCATGATGGTGCTTCGGAGATGGAGATCACAAGCACAAGATGATGATGGCCATATCATATCACTTATATTGATTGCATGTGATGTTTATCCTTTATGCATCTTATCTTGCTTTGATTGACGGTAGCATTTTAAGATGATCTCTCACTAAAAAAATTATCAAGAAGTGTTCTCCCTGAGTATGCACCATTGCCAAAGTTCGTAGTGCCAAGACACCACGTGATGATCGGGTGTGATAAGCTCTACGTCCATCTACAACGGGTGCAAGCCAGTTTTGCACACGCAGAATACTCAGGTTAAACTTGACGAGCCTAGCATATGCAGATATGGCCTCGGAACACGGAGACCGAAAGGTCGAGCGTGAATCATATAGTAGATATGATCAACATAGTGATGTTCACCATTGAAAACTACTCCATCTCACGTGATGATCGGTTATGGTTTAGTTGATTTGGATCACGTGTTCACTTAGATGACTAGAGAGATGTCTGTCTGAGTGGGAGTTCTTAAGTAATATGATTAATTGAACTTAAATTTATCATGAACTTAGTCCTGGTAGTATGTTGCAAATTATGTTGTAGATCAATAGCTCGCGTTGTTGCTTTCAAATGTTTATTTTGATATGTTCCTAGAGAAAATTGTGTTGAAAGATGTTAGTAGCAATGATGCGGATTGGATCCGTGATCTGAGGTTTATCCTCATTGCTGCACAGAAGAATTATGTCCTTAATGCACTGCTAGGTGACTGACCTATTGCAGGAGCAGATGCAGACGTTATGAACGTTTGGCTAGCTCAATATGATGACTACTTGATAGTTTAGTGCACCATGCTTAACGGCTTAGAATCGGGACTTCAAAGATGTTTTGAACGTCATGGACCATATAAGATGTTCCAGATTGAAGTTAATATTTCAAACAAATAAATGAGTTGAGAGATATGAAGTCTCCAACAAGTTCTATAGCTAAAAGATGGAGGAGAATCGCTCAACTAGTGAGCATGTGCTCAGATTGTCTGAGTACTTCAATCGCTTGAATCAAGTGGGAGTTAATCTTCCAGATAAGATAGTGATTGACAGAATTCTCTAGTCACCATCACTAAGTTAGTAGAACTTCATGATGAACTATAGTATGCAAGGGATGACGAAAAAGATTCTCGTGCTCTTCGTGATGTTGAAATCAACGAAGGTAGAAATCAAGAAAGAGCATCAAGTGTTGATGATTGAAAAGACCACTAGTTTCAAGAAACGGGCAAAGGGAAAGAAAGGGAAACTTCAAGCAGAATGACAAGCAAGTTGTCACTCCCGTGAAGAAGACCAAAGCTGGACCAAAGCCTGAAACTGAGTGCTTACACTGCAACGGAAATGGTCACTGGAAGCAGAAAAGCCCTGAATATCTGGTGGATAAGAAGGATGGCAAAGTGAACAAGGGTATATTTGATATACAGGTTATTGATGTGTGCTTTACTAGTGTTTATAGTAGCCCCTGAGTATTTGATACTTGTTCGGTTGCTAAGATTAGTAACTCGTAACAGGAGTTACAGAATAAACAAAGACTAGTTGAAGGGGAAGTGATGATGAGTGTTGGAAGTAGTTCCAAGATTGATATGATCATCATTGCACACTCCCTATACTTTTGAGATTAGTGTTAAACCTAAATAAATGTTATTTGGCATTTGCGTTGAGCATGAATATGATTTGACCATGTTTATTGCGATACGGTTATTCATTTAAAAAGTAAGAGAATAAATTGTTATTCTGTTTACATGAATAAGACCTTCGATGGTCATACACCCAATGAACATAGTTTGTTGGATCTCGATCGTAGTGATACACATATTCATAATATTGATGCCAAAAGATGAAAAGTTAATAATGATAGTGCAACTTATTTGTGGCACTGCCGTTTGGGTCATATCGGTGTAAAGCGCATGAAGAAACTCCATAAAGATGGATTTTTGGAATCACTTGGTTATGAATCATTTGATGCTTGCGAACCGTACCTTTTGGGCAAGATGACTAAAACTCCGTTCTCCGGAACAATGGAACAAGGTACTGACTTGTCGGAAATAACACATATATACCGATGTATGCGATCCAATGAGCGTTGATGCTCGTGGCAAGTATCGTTATTTTTCTGACCTTCACAAGATGATTTGAGTAGATATGGGTATATCTACTTGATGAAACATAAGTCTGAAATAGTTGAAAGGTTCAAAGAATTTCAGAGTGAAGTGGAAAATCATCATAACAAGAAAATAAAGTTTCTGCGATCTGATCGTGGAGATGAATATTTGAGTTAAGAGTTTGGTCTTCAATTGAAACAATGTGGAATAGTTTCACAGCTCACGCCACCTGGAACACCACAACGTTATGGTGTGTCCGAACGTCGTAACGGCACTTTATTGGATATGGTGCGATCTATGATGTCTCCTACTGATTTACCACAATTGTTTTAGGGTTATCCATTAAATACAACTGCATTCACCTTAAAAGGGCACCATCTAAATCCATTGAGACGACACCATATGAACTGTGGTTTAGCAAGAAACCCAAGTTGTCGTTTCTTAAAGTTTGGGGCTGCGATGCTTATGTGAAAAAGTTTCATCCTGATAAGCTCAAACCCAAATCGGAAAAATGTGTCTTCATAGGATACCCAAAGGAGACAGTTGGGTACACCTTCTATCACAGATCCGAAGGCAAGACATTCGTTGCCAAGAATGGATCCTTTCTAGAGAAGGAGTTTCTCTCGAAAGAAGTGAGTGTGAGGAAAGTAGAACTTGATGAGGTAACAGTACTAGCTCCCTTATTGGAAAGTATTTCATCAGAGAAATCGGTTCCTGTGACACCTACACCAATTAGTGAGGAAGTTAATGATGATGATCATGAAACTTCAGATCAAGTTGTTACCGAACTTCGTAGATCAACCAGAGTAAGATCCGCACCAGAGTGGTACGGTAATCCTATTCTGGATGTCCTGCTACTTGATCATGGTGAACCTACGAACTATGAAGAAGCAATGGTGAGCCTAGATTCCGCAAAATGGCTTGAAGCCATGAAATCTGAGATGGGATCCATGTATGAGAACAAAGTATGGGCTTTGATTGACTTGCCCAAATAATTGGCGAGCCATTGAGATTAAATGGATTTGTAAGAGGAAGACGGACGCTGATAGTAGTATTACTATCTACAAATCTAGAATTGTCACAAAAGGTTTTCGACAAGTTCAAGGTGTTGACTATGATGAGAGTTTCTCACACGTATCTATGCTTAAGTCTGTCCGAATCATGTTAACAATTGCCGCATTTTATGAAATTTGGCAAATGGATAAACAAAAACTGCATTCCTTAATGGATTTATTAAAGAAGAGTTGTATATGATGTAACCAGAAGGTTTTGTCAATCCTAAAGGTGCTAACAAAATATGCAAGCTCCAGCGATCCATCTATGGACTGGTGCAAGCATCTCGGAGTTGGAATACACGCTTTTATAAGTTGATCAAAGCATATAGTTTTATACAGACTTGCGGTGAAGCCTGTATTTACAAGAAAGTGAGTGGGAGCACTACAACATTTCTGATAAGTATATGTGAATGACATACTGTTGATCGGAAATAATGTAGAATTATTCTGCAAAGCATAAAGGAGTGTTTAAAAGGAGTTTTTTAAAAGAAAGACCTCAGTGAGCTGCTTACATATTGAGCATCAAGATCTATAGAGATAGATCAAGACGCTTGATAAGTTTTTTCAATGAGTACATACCTTGACAAGATTTTGATGTAGTTCAAAATGGAACAGTCGAAGAAAGAGTTCTTGCCTGTGTTACAAGGTGTGAAATTGAGTAAGACTCAAAACCCGATCAAGGCAGAAGATAGAAAGAGAATGAAAGTCATTCCCTATGCCTCAGCCATAGGTTCTATAAAGTATGCCATGCTGTGTACCAGATCTATTGTATACCCTACACTAATTTTAGCAAGGGAATACAATAGTGATCTAGGAGTAGATCACTGGACAGTGGTCAAAATTATACTTATGGGAATAAGGATATGTTTCTCGATTATGGAGGTGACAAAAAGGTTTGTCGTAAAGGGTTACGTCGATGCAAGTTTTTGACACTAATCTAGATGACTCTAAGTCTCGATTTAGATACATATTGAAAGTGGGAGCAATTAGCTAGAGTAGCTCCGTGCAGAGCATTGTAGACATAGAAATTTGCAAAATACTTACGGATCTGAATGTGAGAGACCCGTTGACTAAAATTATCTCACAAGCAAAACATGATCACACCTTAGTACTCTTTGGGTGTTAATCACATAGCGATGTGATCTAGATTATTGACTCTAGTAAACCCTTTGGGTGTTGATCACATGACGATGTGAACTATGGGTGTTAATCACATGGTGATGTGAACTATTAGTATTAAATCACATGGTGATGTGAACTAGATTATTGACTCTAGTGCAAGTGGGAGACTGAAGGAAATATGCCCTAGAGGCAATAATAAAGTTATTATTTATTTCCTTATATCATGATAAATGTTTATTATTCATGCTAGAATTGTATTACCCGGAAACATCTTACATGTGTGAATACATAGACAAACATAATGTCACTAGTATGCCTCTACTTGACTAGCTCATTAATCAAAGATGGTTATGTTTCCTAACCATAGACATGTGTTGTCATTTGATTAATGGGATCACATCATTAGGAGAATGATGTGATTGACTTGACCCATTCCGTTAGCCTAGCACTTGATCGTTTAGTATGTTGATATTGCTTTCTTCATAACTTATACAAAGTTCCTACAACTATGAGATTATGCAACTCCCGTTTACCGGAGGAACACTTTGTGTGCTACCAAACGTCACAACGTAACTGGGTGATTATAAAGGTGCTCTACAGGTGTCTCCGAAGGTACATATTGGGTTGGCGTATATCGAGATTAGGATTTGTCACTCCGATTGTCGGAGAGGTATCTCTGGGCCCTCTCGGTAATGCACATCACTTAAGCCTTGCAAGCATTGCAACTAATGAGTTAGTTGCGGGATGATGTATTATGAAACGAGTAAAGAGACCTTCCGGTAGCGAGATTGGATACCGACGATCGAATCTCGGGAAAGTAACATACCGATGACAAAGGGAACAACGTATGTTGTTATGCGGTTTGACCGATAAAGATCTTCGTAGAATATGTAGGAGCCAATATAAACATCCAGGTTCCACTATTGGTTATTGACCGGAAACAGTTCTACGCCATGTCTACATAGTTCTCGAACCCGTAGGGTCCGCACGCTTAAGGTTTCGATGACAGTTATATTATGAATTTATGAGTTTTGATGTACCGAAGGAGTTCGGAGTCCCGGATGAGATCGGAGACATGACGAGGAGTCTCGAAATGGTCGACACGTAAAGATCGATATATTGGACGACTATATTCGGAGTTCGGAAAGGTTCCGAGTGATTCGGGTATTTTTCGGAGTACCGGAGAGTTACGGGAATTCACCGGGGAGTATATGGGCCTTATTGGGCCATACCGGAATAGAGGAGAGAGGCCAAAAGGAAGGAGGCCTGCGCCCCCCCTCTGGTCCGAATTGGACAAGGGGCGCAGCCCCCTTTTCCTTATTCCTCTCCCCCTCTTTCCCCTTCTCCTACTCCAACAAGGGAGGTGGAATCCTGCTAGCACTAGGGAGTCCTAGTAGGACTCCACACTTGGTGCGCCCCCTCCTAGGGCTGGCCTCCTCCCCCCTTGCTCCTTTATATACGGGGGCAGGGGGGCACCCCATAACACACAAGTTGATCTACCGATCGTTCCTTAGCCGGGTGCGGTGCCCCCCCTCCACCATATTCCACCTCGGTCGTATCGTCGCGGAGTTTAGGCGAAGCCCTGCGCCGGTAGAGCATCATCATCGTCACCACACCGTCACGCTGACGGAACTCATCCCCGACAGCCTGCTGGATCGGAGTCCGGGGATCGTCATGGAGCTGAACGTGTGCAGAACACGGAGGTGTCGTACGTTCGGTACTTGGATCGGTTGTCATAACGCTTCCGCTTACGGTCTACAAGGGTACGTGGACTCCACTCTCCCCTCTCGTTGCTATGCATCACCATGATCTTGCGTGTGCGTAGGAAATTTTTTGAAATTACCATGTTCCCCAACAGTCTTGAAGGCATGATCGGCCAAAAACCACTCGGAATATTGAATTCTGCCACTCGGAATACAATTTCGGCCCTTAAGATGGAGTCGGACGATGATAACCTAAACATCAAAGTTGTTCCACTCGGTGATGTGAAACTTTTCATGCTGAAAACCCTTTCACTCGAAGCCATCTCATTTTATTTTATGCCGTGCCAAAATCTGATGTCAACAGGAAGCTTGCGAGAAAAGTTTCCAAGATCTCAAAAGAAAATTAACAACAGCACCAGTGTTGATTGTGCCAGACATACGCAAAAGTTTTGAGGTGTATTGTGACGCATCCAGGAAGGGCCTCGGATGCGTATTAATGCAAGAAGGCAAGGTAGTCGCATATGCCTCCAGGCAACTACGCAAGCAGGAAGAAAATTACCCTACTCATGACTTGGAACTGGCAGCAGTCATTCATGCACTCAAAGAGTGGAGGCACTGTTTACTCGGAAACCGTTGTGAAATATACACGGACCATAAAAGCATCAAGTATATTTTCACACAACCAGAACTCAACTTACGACAACGACGCTGGTTGGAATTAGTGAAAAATTATGATGTCAGTATTCACTACCATCCAGGAAAGGCGAATGTAGTGGCAGATGCTGTTAGTCGAAACCCCAGTTCGGGCAACGACAGTCTGCCAAACTTGAGACCTGAATTTCAGCAAGAGTTCGCCAAACTCAACATGATGATGGTCGCCGAGGGCGATGTGTCAAATTTGGATATACAGCCTACCTTAATGGAGCAAATTAAGGAGGCTCAGCATGGACACCCCAGCATCGAAGGCCTAAAAAGAAAAGAGAGTTTGGCCAAGGCCTCAGAATTTATCACAGACAATAAGGGAATACTATGGTACGGAGACAGACTTTGCGTACCGCACATAGAAGACCTCAAACAGTGAATCCTTGCCAAAGGCCACACATCTCCGTATTCAATTCACCCGGGAGGAACCAAAATGTACAAAGACATTCAGGAAAGGTTTTGGTGGCACGGTATGAAGAGGGACATAGCCACCTTCATTGCATGTTGTGATTCGTGTCAACGCATTAAGGCCGAGCATCAACAACCGGCAGGGTTATTACAGCCAAACAGAATACCAGAGTGGAAATGGGATGAGATCGGGATGGACTTTATTGTTGGACTACCTCGGTCACAACACGGAAATGATGCCATATGGGTCTCTAGATTTATCTCTCTCGCATAGTTTGCCTGCATGGAGTCCCAAAGACTATAATATCTGACCGAGGCACTCAATTCGTCTCTAGATTTTGGGATCAATTATAGCAAGCTCTGGGAACTCAACTGGCATTCAGTACAGCATACCACCCCAGACTGATGGACAAACTGAACGCGTAAACCAAATACTAAAGGACATGCTGAGAGCGTGTGTCCTCACCTATGGGACCAGTTGGGAAGAAAGCTTGCCATATGCCGAGTTTGCATACAACAACAGGTACCAAGCCAGCCTGCAAATGGCACCCTTCGAAGCCTTGTATGGACGGAGATGTCGTACTCCATTGAATTGGTCAGAGGCCGGAGACAGCCGTATCTTCGGCCTTGATATGCTTAAGGAATATGAGGAGAAAGTTAGGCTAATCAGGGACAGACTCAAGAAAGCTCAAAGCCGACAAAAGAGTTATTACGATCGGAAACATTGGGGAGTCAGTTTTGAACCTGGTGAGTATGTGTACCTCCGAGTATCTCCTATGAGGGGCCTACAACGATTCAAAGTTAAAGGAAAGCTAGCACCATGATTTATCAGACCCTTCTGTGTAGTTGCACGAAGAGGCACGGTAGCCTACCAGCTAGACCTACCCGAAGAGCTATCCGACGTCCACGACGTGTTCCACGTCTCACAGTTGAGGAAATGTGTGAGCAACCCAGAAAAGCAGGTATCCCATGAGGACATTGATGTACAGCCAGACCTCACCTACAGGGAACGCCCAATAAAAATATTGGAGGAGTCTGAAAGGAGAACCCGTCAAAAGGCAATTAAGTTTTTGAAAGTAAAGTGGAGCAATCACACCGAAGACGAGGCAACATGGGAAAGAGAGGATTTTCTTCGAGCAGAACACCCACACCTATTTGAGGATCAGCTGAAATCTCGGGGACAAGATTTTTCCTAAGGGGGTAGGTGTTGTGACACTCCAAATTTTTTTATTTGGTTTTAACAAACCCTTTATTTGATTTGAAGGAGGCCATTTAAAATCTTTCCAAAAAGCCCCTCCTCAAAAATATTCTCCTATGACAAGTATTTTATTTTTGTGTCTTCCTCAACCTTGGTGTTTGGTTTTAAAAACTTCCCTTCTGATGTTAACTCATCACAATAAATGTTTGGAAATTAATTTTTTATTAAAAAGAAATCCTATGGGTTTTGGGGCTATTCTTTTGTTTTGCAACCACCCATTGTTTTACCATGCCTCATATCAAAATTTCTCCCAAAACCCCTCCCTCCAGTTTGGGCCAAGACAAATATTCTATTCCAACAAGTACAACCCATTTTTGAATTTTATTTCATTTATATTATCCCCCAAAATAACTCTGTCTTTTATTTTGGGCCTAGGTGATTTACAAAGGAAGTATCTTATTCCCTTTGAGTTTTGATCTCAAACCAACTCTTCTGGCTAGTCCCTAGCACTCCCAACCTAGATCCATCAAGATCCGCTGTTCCACAGTTCAAAATTTCAAGTTTTACTCACTGCAAGTTTGGACCAGATTCATCATTTTTGGTGAAATTCATATTTTCTCTTCTCCAAAAATTCTGACAAAAATCAAGCAGCCCCCAGGTGCATTGAGAGGCCACCTCACCAAAGATCAGCTCCAGATAAATTTCCCACATGCCAAAATCATTTCATCGAACACCTGGCATGCACTGTTGCTTTTCATGTTCAGAGTTCAGTGTTTCAGTTCGACTGTCAGTGTCGTTTTCTTCAGAATCACGGCGTCGATCTCACCAGTGCCCAGTCTGGAGCCATGCACACTGCTCCTTCTTCTTATCCAGAGCGCCACACGGTCCTTTGGACAGGCACCATCGTCGGTGGTGACGTGTCCCGCCGACGCAGGCAGCTTCTGTGGTGGCAGAGCCGCCCGTGGCGGCCAGCGGGAATCAGCTCCAGCTTTCGGCACCTTCCAGCGCCGCCCAAGCCACCCGAGGCCTCCGCGCATGCTGCGGCACTGTCGCCTTGGCCAGAGCAGCACAGAGCGTGCTCCCTGCCGCCGACGAGCTCCGTGCGCCGTTCTGTTCTGAACTTGGAGTATCAGCTAAGGCAGGCCAAGCTTAGCACCTAAACCGAACCAGTAGGCCCCCACGGTGATGCCTAGCCCCCTAAACCACCTGACCAACCGCTACACCGCCGTAATCGCCGCCGGAGTTATCCCGTTCTCGGGCACCGCCTCGGATCAACTATAAAAGGAGCCCCCGAGCTCGTTCTCGACCCGGCACCACAACTCCACCTCACCAGAGCCCCGCCAAGCCACCAGGAGGACCCCGAGGAGGTTTCCTTCCTCGACACCGGCCGCCCCGATCCGCCTCGGGCTCCGGCTTGATTCACTCAGGTGAGGCCACCCCCGCCTCCCAAACCACGTCAGCAGCCCTCTGGTGCACCCAGTATTCTAACCCGAGCCTCAATTCAACCTTTGTAGCCATCCCCGACGAGATCCACCAACGCCCGAACCACCGCCCGCCGGAGTTGAGGCCGCCGTCGACGTGGTGCTCGCCGTCGACCAACTCCACCACCCACAGGTGCGGAAGGACCCAAGGAACCCGTAGGTACCACCCACTCCTCCTAACTCGCCGTGGATCGCCGCCGGCGACCACCGCAGCCTTCGGGCGCCGGTGACTCTGTTTTAGGGTTTAAACCCGACGAGTGGGACCCCCCGTCAGCTTTTTCTTCTTTTTGAAACATTCTCTGGAAACGCCTTCGGGCAGGATATGCTTTCCTTTGGAGTTGGCGGGTTTTTAATTGAATCGTTTTCTGTTTTTATAAGCTAGCCCCTGTAAACTTTATGTTTCATTACAAACAACTCCGTGGACTAAAACCCTAATAACTCTTAAACAGAAAAAGATTTTTGATTGATTCTTTTTCTGTCCTCTCTATTTTTCTGTCTAGTTTTCTGTCATATTTATTTGAAAAATATTTGGAACACCTTTTGTGCACCCTTGGTATTTACGATAGTACGTATTTTTCTTTACACCGTAGATACCGGAGGAGGTGACGGAACTGCGAACTTCACCGAGCTAGACTCCGACTACTCCGAACTAGGAAAGCATGTTTGAACCTTTGATATGATGAGTGTTTTGCATGTTTGCATTGAGTAGTCAGTTCATGGCATGATTATATGCATAGCAGTAAGGGTTGCATTACATACAAAGATATTGCAAGTGAGCCTCAAAACTTCATGTGTGATTCGATGTGATTTTACTTGATCATGTGGTGACACGATGGGTGGTAAGATGGTATTGTTGTAGCATGCCAGTCTTATGACAAACTACTTAACTCCAGTGTCAATGTGAATAAAGTCACGTTACCATCCGTTCCTTGTCTTGTACTACCACATGTTTTCTTTATGGAATATGGTTTAGTAAGTTGCAAACCTCTTTCCTGGTACACACCAAATAGAGGGGCCGGGATGAGGGTTCCATGGCCCTAGATTAAATCCCGTCATCCGGTCAGGGAGCATGGGTATTTCCGGTTGGGACCGAGAGGGGGGCACCCCTTAGAGCGCGCGAGATAAATTTGATCCCATGCTATTCGAGGTTGTGACCTCCCCGTCTTAGAGTTTTTCTTGAACGTTGCCTAGGGTGATTCCTAGCAGCGGAATGTGAAATTGGGTGTGTACTGGTTAGATGAGTTTCTTCTAAAATACCGTAAACGGAACTACTCCCTTGCAACTACTGAAACCCGTTGGCTGTGGTTTAATAGTACAAACTCTGCAGTGTCAAACTCATTCAAGTAACCATATCTCTGGTCAATATCTGTGTTCAACTTGATCTGTCAGTCTCAGTGTCAGTCTCCTTGACAAATCTCCGGTGAACAGACATGAGTGGTAAACTCGACTATATGATTAATCATGTGGATGGACTAACCCGTTTATTATTATCTGCTGAGTATCTTTCCTTGGAATGGTCTATACTGCTTGAATATGACAATGAAATATAAGCCCTTTATGTGATGTCGCTCAGACGTCCGACTGTGGCACTCTTGTTATTTACTTTCGATAGAAGCCATTATGTGATGTCGTTCAAACGTCCGACTGTGGCACTCTTGTTATTTACTTTCGATATAAGCCCTTTGTGTGATGTCGCTCAGACGTCCGACTGTGGCACTCTTGTTATTTACTTTCGATAGAAGCCCTGTATGTGATGTCGCTCAGACGTCCGATTGTGGCACTCTTGTTATTTACTTTCGATATAAGCCCTGTATGTGATGTTGCTCAGACGTCCGACTGTGGCACTCTTGTTATTTACTTTCGATATAAGCCCTTTATGTTATGTCGTTATGACGTCCGACTGTGGCACACACTATCATTTACTTTTCAATATAAGCCCTTTATGTGGTGTCGCTTAGACGCCCGACTGCGGCATGTTAATTTATTTGTTCACCATTCGAGGCGTCGCTTCAGACACTCGATCAGTTTTCCGTTATTTTTGTTGGGATTTCGGGAGGACTACCGCCCGACTTCCTTCTATTTATCATGTCATGCAAGTTTATCATTTGAGTGTGCATTGCCAGTTGCTCATGCTGCATCATGGTTATATTTGTTATATCTTATGTCCGAATTGTCTTGCGAGTACATTCAAAGTACTCACCTGGCTTGTTGATTTGGCCAGATGTTGACGAAGGTAATCTTATGGATGAAGAGTTCGATAGCGAGTCCGACGCCTAGAGGAGTCCTAGTCAGTCCCGCGCGATTCTGGAATTTATCACTTGTACCATATCATCTTCCGCTACCCGAATAAACCATCGAGCCTCACTTTGATGCTCGATGAGCTGCAAGAGTAGGAGTCAATGTCACCCACTTCACTGTGACATATCCACCACCACTTTTAAAATGCGAGTCAGTAGTATGCCACCACACCCATGTGTCATACCCGCCTTTATGTATATTATTGGCGTGATTGTAATAAATTGTCGAGCAACCTCAGCTCAACCCTGTAATATATTTAGTACTTCTGGATTTCTGTATCAAGAATTTTTCTACCAGTAAGGAGGACTCTCCTATACTGAAAATAAAAGGATCGGTTTCTCAATAAGTATTTTATTGAAAAGCCGGTCGTGACAACCGTACTGGATCCTGTGTACGGGCATGGGATGCACAGTGCTGATGTGGTGGGAGAGCGCCGGCGGCGGGCCTTCATAGCCAAAGACGGGCATAGGGCATTTGCAGGGCATGAGCGGACACACGCTCTGGTGATCGACGAGCTTGTGGTATGTGACGTAGAGCCCACAGCCTTCGTGCGGGCACTCCCCCTCACCGAGGAGAGGACAGCCTCCATCGCCATGTTCCGCACGTCGAAGCCGCCACCACGCTCACACTTTTGTCACTGTCTCTGGTTCCCGGGGTGCTCCCCGCGGCAGTACGCGTAGGCCAGGTGCCCTTCCTTGCACTGCACAAATCAATTGAATAGCACATCAATCAAGAAACCGGCACCTTGCTCGATCAGCCGAACAGACGAGGTGTGTTCAAACCTCATACACTAGAGGCTTTAAGGGGCCGAGGCGCAAGGGGTAGTGGAGTAAGGTGAGGTCCATAGAGACCATAGAGAGCTCCATCATCAGGTCCTGTTCCGTCGGCATGATCTCACCCTCCTCATGCACAACCATCTCTCTCTTTAGGGCCGGGGCATTACATCACATATTCATACTTCTTGAAGGTGCATTAAATCAACACATGCAAGTACAATATCAAAAGGAAAGTCAAGGCATGCATGCATGCATTGTAATTACTGCATTGGTAAACGGAAATTATTGGATTATACCAAGTGCACTGCTTTGATGTGTCGCGTCAACTCGTACAGTACAAAGGAGAAGTTTGATTATAACAACCTCTCCCTCTCCCATGAGCGTGGTGGCTCACAGTACTAGGAGAAGCTTTCGCTACACGCTCTCCCTCCCGCATGCGGTGGACATGCAGCAGTTCATTCGGTGTCAGATGGCCAGAAGCATACTAGTATTACTCCAGTGCAGTAGTACCATAGTTTTTCAACTTCCCAGAGAGACGAAGAGCCAAGCTCAACATGAATGCTTGTGTGGAAATTTCATGTGTAGGGGAGGTAGTATAGTGACGTAGTCTAGGATAGCGTGTACCATGCTTCTAAGCTTAAAATCGTTGGAGTTGGCTCAATCTAGGAGGCCGTCTCGAAGCATCTTTTTTGATTAAAATAATCTTCTGGTCCTACCTGTCATCCTGGTGATTGTAGTTTACACGCTCATCTAGTCAAGACAGGAATATATACTTGAGCCAAGTTTAGGGTATATTGTGGTGGGCTAAATGTTAGAGGTTGCAGCAAATATATTGTACACTACTGTTCTTTTAGCCAAGTTTAGAGGCAAGCATGTGGGGCCAGTGCTATGATGTGTCGCGTCAAGTTGTATAACAAGGAGAAGCTTGATTTTACTACTACACGCCCCCTTCCTCGCCCCATGTGCACGGTGGCTTGCAGACGAGGACAGACTTTTGCTTACTACAACAAGCTATCCGTCCCGCACGCAGTGGACGGACATGCAATAGTTGATTTGATACTGTATAAGTACTAAGATTATTGTTCGTCTTCTCGAAGTGGTGAAGAGCCAAGCGCAACCTGAATGTGGTAGTTGCGAATGCTTGTGTGGAAATCTTAGTGTAGGGGTGGGGCGTGGTGAGGAGCCTTGGAGCACGCATATAGCCAGGCTTTTGCATGAGACAAAATTGCGATGTAAGCTGGCTATAAGCCCACTATTTGACTTGCTCTTAATTCTATAGCCTTGTAAACCGGAAAGGAGGGACTACTCCCTCCATTTTCATTTCGTCCGCGTATTAGATTTGGTAAAAGTCAAGCTTTATAAACTTTGACCAAGTTTATAAAAAACATATTAACATAAGCAATAACAAGCCAATACAATTAGATTTATTATTGAATGTACTTTCACATGATATATACTCTATTTGTTATGATAAATGTTTACATTATTTTTTATAAACTTGGTCAAACTTTATGAAAATTTGACTTAAGTCAACACTAATATGCAGAGTAAATACAAAAGGAGGGAGTATTTGCGTTTCTAGAGATTTCAACAAGTGACCAGGAGTACACCGTAAATGAGTACATACAGAGCAAAATGAGTGAATCTACAACGTAAATAAATACGTAGTTCTCTCATTTTCCTCTCCTCCTTGCTCGCGGTGCACAATATTGAGTATACTCCTACTGACTAGTTCATTGCAAAAAACAAACAAACTACTGACTAGTCTCTTTTTGACACACATTTACGTTGATAGGGCTTGAATGCCAATGAGGTAGAGGGTAGCGGTTCCTAAAACGTTTAACGGTCAATGATGCCACCGCTTTGAGTTAGCATGCAAAGGTAGGAGTAAGTAATTGGAGAATCAGAATGGAGCCTGCACGATGTGAGTGTAACGCAGTTTGGACACTCATAAGGGCGCCTCACCACTCCAATCCATCTATTCCAAGTCTATGTGCAGCACTACCCGCTCCAAATCAAGACCAAGACCATGTGACCAGAAGCCACAAGCACCCATGGAGTCAATGGACGCGAGCGGCAGTCGGCTATGCCGGATCGTCCAAGGTGCCCGCCTGCGGCCCCGCACCATGGAGCATTTCTAGACGGTGCTAGCGACAGCCGGCGTCATAGCCCTTGTCGATGCCGGCTTCACCTCTCGCATGTGCCAGATGATGGTCGAGTCCATCCGCAAGTTCACCACTGTCAAGAAGCGCGCGGACGACCTTGCTGTACTGCTGCATCCCGCGCGCCCAGGCTCCTTGTTGCCTGCCACCCTCAAGTACCGAAGGTCGCAACGAAGAATGTGCACCTCGAGGTCGCGCTTTCCACGTAGCGCCTCTCCATGCAAGAAACCGTCAACCTACACATCCACGACTACGAGGAAATCATCTACATAGACCACTACAAGGCATGGAGGACAGGAAGACGTTGGCCTTCTTCCAGCGGCTAGAATCTTTGGACGCCACTGTTCTGAAGCACGTCGACCGAGCCATGGAAGGCGCTGGTACTTAGCTGTCGTTCGGTGGGCCGGCGCCCTGAGTCGAGGAGGTGGATGTCATCGATGGAAGCATCTTTCTTCTTGCCTCATGTACCCAGCACGACATTGCCTTGTGGCGTTAATGTTTTATTAGTGTATGTCATTTTTATTCCAGTCGTAAATGACATGTGTGATCCCTTGCTCTTATTTGGCGTTAATTATATGTAGTATCACTGTCTTCGACTTGGTGTACTACCTAGGTCTTGGTTTATTAGTCCCTTTTGTAATTTGTGCTAATTTTTGAGCAAATATTTAACTGACAAAATGTTAGTGCTTGTCAACAAAAATTATATCATTTACTTTGTATTTGAACATAGTTTTCAATGATATAATTCTAGTGACATGCATGAACCTTTTGTTAGTCAAATTTATGGTCAAAAATTTGGCACAGCTTACGATGGGGAGCAATAAACCAGGAGGAAGGTAGTCTGGTCCGTCACCATCGTGCTTTGTGTCTAATTTTGACTTCAGCGACCCAACCTACATGGAGGGAGCGCTATATATATTGGCGCGATAACCAAACTTATATATTCAAAACTGAGCGTTACTACAAGTCACGAGTTCAAAACGAGAAAGTGGAACAAGTACAACATGCATGTGTTGTTTGCGTCACACCCCCACAAGGTCGTGATGCACAATGTAGTAAATGACTAGTCTCTTATTGACCTGCATTTACAATGATACCGATTGATTGCCAAGTAGGGAGAGGGTAGCGGTTCCCGAGACGTTGAACGATCAATGATGCATCCTTAGCATGCAGAGGGAAGTAATTAGAGAAGCAGAATAGAGCCAGCACGATGTGAATGCAACAGAGTTTGGACTCTCATATTAAGGCGCCCCACCACTCCAATCCATCTAATCCTAGTGTCTGCGCAACCCTGCTCACACCAATCCAAGACCAAGTGAACAGAAGCCACAAGCACCTATGGAGGCGATGACGCGAGCGGCAGTCGGCTGTGCCAGATCATACAAGACGCCAGCCTGCTACCCCGCACCATGCAGTGTTTCCAGATGGTGCGGGCGACCGCCAGCGTCGTAGCCCTCGCCGACGCCGGCTTCGCCTCTCGCAGGACGACATGATGGTCCGCTCCATCTACAAGTTCGCCACCGTCAAGAAGCGCGCGGACGACCATTCCGTACTGCTCCAGCCCACGTGCCCAGGCTTCTTGTTGGCTGCCACCCTCATCGGCCTCCATGGCGATGAACTTTTTCATCCCCTGGTGGCCCTGCAGGTGCCTGAGGTCGCGACGAGGCATGTGCCCCTCGAGGCCGCGCTCGCTGCGTAGCACCTCTCCATGAAAGAAACCGTCGACCGGCACATCTACTTCTATGAGGAAATTGTATGCATAGGCCACTACAAGCCCAGCAAGGACAGAAAGACGTTGGCCTTCTTCCAGCGGCTGGAATCTTTGGACACCATCGTTCAGAAGCACGTCGACCTGGCCAAGAAAGCCGCTACTACTTAGCCGCCGTTCGGTGAGCTGGCGCCCTGAGTCGAGGAGGTGGACGTTGTTGATGGATGCGTCTTTCTTCATGCCTACTGTATACAACACTGCATCACCTCGTGGCCTTAATGTTTTATTAGTGTATGGCACTTTTATTGTAGTCGTAACATTTAAAAAAATGAGACCAACCCGGGCTCGACTAGCTTGTTTGCAATTTTTTTAGATGAAAACTCCGTGAGCACCAAGCGCTCGAGCCGAGACTTGAACCCTTGCGGGCTGGCTGCGAACTCCTGCGCCTTGCCAATGGAGCGTACGTTCCATTCTCTAGTCATAACAATTTCACTATGAGGTGGGGCCGCCGTTGAGCAAACCGACCATCGGGAAATCCCTACCCCGTCCACCGTGTGTCGGCTGAGTTAGAAATAGAAGAGAGAAACGAGGTAGAAGAGCTAGCTATAGCACAAACGCTGTTGTCACATGGGACTCATGTTGATAGAATAGGAGCTGTACTGTACATGCTACAGACTGGACTATAGCACATTGTTTGCTGGTTCACTGGGCTGCCATGGTTCGCCCTCCTCTAACGTGAGTAGTAGTACTATTATATATACACTTTATATACCGCATGATCCTTTTATCCTTCTTACGTACTTCGCCGACATGTGGGAGAGCTAGCCTCCGGGTCGACGTGTCATACACCAGATTAGAGTGGGGAATGGATGGGGGGGCATCACCCAAGTCATAGTGATAGTAATTCATGACTACTAGCAAGATGCCCGTGCATTGCACGCAACATCAAGATGCATTCGTCTGAATAGTTTATTGAAGTCGCTTGAAGCTATGTCAGTATTTCCCCAAAGAAGAAGGGATGATGCAGCACATTGGCGGTAGGTATTTCCCTCAGATATGAAACCAAGGTTATCGAACCAGTAGGAGAACCAAGCAACACAACGTAAACAGCCCCTGCACACAAATAACAACACCTCGCAACCCGACATGTTAAAGGGGTTGCCAATCCCTTTAGGGGTACGTCGCCTCAAGATAGGCAAAGGACGTGAGGTAAATTTGTAGTAGATTGAAAGATCAAACGCCAAATAAAATAAATAAGAATAAATTGCAGCAAGGTATTTCTGTACTTTTGGTTTAAAAGATCTGAAAATAAACGCAAGGAAAAAGTAGATCGCAAGGCAAATATATGAGAAAGAAGACCCGGGGGCCATTGGTTTCACTAGTGGCTTCTCACGAGAAAGATAGCAAACGATGGGTAAACAAATTACTGTTGGGAAATTGATAGAACTTCAAATAATTATGACGATATCCAGGCAATTATCATTACATAGGCATCACGTCCAAGATTAGTAGACCGACTCCTGCCTGCATCTTCTACTATTACTCCACACATCGACCGCTATCCAGCATGCATCTAGTGTATTAAGTTTATGGAAAAATGGAGAAATGTAATAAGAACGATGACATCATGTAGACAAGATCCGTTTATCTATTGTGTAGATATAGATCCCATCTTTTTATCGTTAGTAGCAATGATACATACGTGTAGGTTCCCTTTCTGTCACTGGGATCAAGCACCGTAAGATCGAACCCACTACCGGGCACCTCTTCCCATTGCAAGATAAATAGATCAAGTTGGCCAAACAAAACCCAAATATCGGAGAAGCAATACGAGGCTATAAGAGATCATGCATATAAGAGATCAAAGAAACTAAAATAAATTTCATGGATATAAAAAGATATAACTGATCATAAACTCGAAGTTCATAGGATCCCAACAAACACACCACAAAAAGAGTTACATCATATGGATCTCCAAGAGACCATTGTATTGAGAATTCAGCGAGAGAGAGAAAGCCATCTAGCTACTAACTACGGCCCAAAGGTCTACAATGGAAGTGGTGAACCCCTCGGTGATGGTGTCTAGATTCGATCTGGTGGTTCTAGACTCTGCGGCGGCTAGATGAATATTTCTTCGACTCCCCTAGGGTTTCTGGGATATTGCAGTATTTATAGAGAAATGATGTGGTCTGGGCCTCCTAGCGTGACCTAGTGGGTTGTCCTGTAACACCCCAAAATTTTGATTTGGATTTTTATTAAAATATTTATTTGATTTAAAGGAGGTTATTCGATTTTTTTAGGGACTCTCCTTCTCAAAATCTTTTATGACAAATTTTTTAGAGGACCTTCCCAACCTTGATCTTTGGTTTTAAGGGTTTTTCATATTTGCGTTGGCTCAACACAAACTCTGTTGGAGGGTTTTGCAATTATTTCTATTAAAAAGAAATCCTATGGATTTTGGTTTTTATTCTCTCCCCATTGAAATTTTTTCTCTTGCCATGACCTAGGTTGAAAATTTTCTTCCAAACCACCTCCCTACTGTGGGTCAAGTCAAATATCCAATCCCAGCAAGTTCAACCTATTTTTGATTTTTATTCCATTTATTTTATCCTCAAAACAATTCATGTCATTTATTTTGGACCTAGGTGATTTACAAAGGAACCACCAGAACCCTTTTGAGTTTTGGTTCCAAGCAAATTCCCTGGATAGTCCTTAGTACCCTCAACCTAGATCCATCAAGATCCACTCTTCCACAATTCAAAATTTTCATATTTTGCTTGCTGCAAGTTTGGACGAGATTTACCATTTTTTGTGAAATACTTTATTTTTCTTCTCCAAATTTTTTGAGATAAATCAGGCAGCCCCCAGGTGCATTGAGAGGTCACCTCACCAAAGATAAACTCCAGAAGAAATTTCCACATGCGAAAAACATTTCATCGACCATCTGGCATGCACTGTTTTCTGGCAAGATTCGGAATAGTTCAGTTTCACTGTCCAGATTCAGTAGGCAGTGTCGTTTTCATCAGAACCATCGAAAATCTCACCAGTAGCCACCTTGGATTGTTGCTCACTGGTCCTTCTTCTTATCCAGAGCACCGCATGATCGTTTGGACGGGCGCAGGTGTCGGTGGCGACGTGGCACCTCATCACCGGTGTCTTCTGCGGTGGCAGAGCCACCCGTAGCGGCCAGCAGGGACCAGCACCACCTTTCGGCGCCGTCCAGCACCGCCCAAGCCACCCGAAGCCTCCGCGGGGCTGTCCGCTTGCCTGTGCATGCTGCGGCACCATCACCGTGGCCTAAGCAGCACAGAGCACGCTCTCTGCCGCCGCCGAGCCCCGTGAGGCCGTTCTATCGAGAGCGTGGAGTAGCGCCCAAGTTTTGCCAAGCTTAGCCCCGGGATGGAACCAGTGAGCCTATTCGTAGCTGCCCCGACCCCTAAACCTCCCGTTCAGCCACTGCCTTACCGTAATCACCGCCGGAGTAATTCCGATCGCGGCAACCACCTCGGGCCGGCTATAAAAGGGGGCCTCGAGCTCGATCTCGACCAGGCATCATCCCTCCACCTCACCAGAGCCACGCCTAGCAACTAGGGAGACCTCGGGGAGGCCTTCTTCCCCGACTCCGGCCGCCCCGATCCGCTTCGGGCTCCGACACGATCCACTCCGGTGAGGGCACCTTCGCCTCCCAAACCGCATCAGCAACCCTCTAACCCAAGCTCCAATTTGAAGTTTGCAGCCCTCCTCGACGAGACCCATCACCACCCGAACCGCCGTTCGCCGGAGTAAAAGCCGCCATCGACGTGGTGCTCGCCGACGACCAACTCCACCACCCACAGGTGCGGAAGGACCTAGTGAACATGTAGGTACCCTCCGTTCCCCTTACCCCGCCGTGGATCGCCGCCGGCGACCACCGCGGCCCTCGGGCGCCGGTGGCTCTGTTTTGAAATTCAAACCTGACGGCTGGACCCCCTCTTCAGCTTTTTCTCTTTTTTTCAAACCGTTTTCTGAAAACTCCTTCGGGCAGAATACATTTTCCTTTGGGGTTGGCGTGTTTTTAATCGAAACGTTTTCTGTTTTTTATAAACTACCCCCTGGAAACTTTCTGTTTCATTATAGATGAGTCCCTGGACCAAAACCTTAATAAATTTTAAACAAAAGATGATTTTGAATTGATTCTTTTTCTGCCTTCTTTATTTTTCTGTCTAGTATTTTATCATATTTATTTGAAAAATATTTGGGACAAGTTTTATGCACACACGGTATTTACGTTAGTATGCGATTTCTTTATACCGTAGATACCGGAGGAGGTGACGGAACCGCGAACTTCGCCGAGATAGACTCCGACTACTCCGAACAAGGCAAGCATGTTTGAACCTTTGATATGATGAGTGTTTTGCATGTTTGCTTGAGTAGTTATTTCATGACAACGTTTATATAAGCATCGGTAAGTGTTATATTGCATGCAAAGTAACTACAAGTGAGCTTCGAAACTTGATGTGTTATTTGAAGGGAGATAACCTGATCATGTAGCAACATGAAAGGTGGTAAGATAGTATTGTTGGAGCATGCCAGTCTTATGCCAAACCGTTCGACTCCAGTGTTGACGTGGATCAAGTCACGTTACCGTCCGTCCCCTTTTTTGTGTGCTACCACATGTTTTCTGCAAAGAATATGGTTTAGTAGGTTGCAAACCTCTTTCCTCGTACACACCAAATAGAGGGGCCATGATGAGGGTTCCATGGCCCTGGATTAAAGCCAGTCATCTGGTCAGGGGGCATGGGTGTTTCCGGTTGGGACCGAGAGGGGGCACCCCTTAGAGCGTGCGATATAAATTTGATCCCATGCTACTCGAGGTTGTGGCCTCCCCGTCTCAAAGTTTTTCTTGAACGTTGCCTAGGGTGATTCCTGGCATCGGGATGTGGAATGGGTGTGTACTGGTTAGATGTGTTTCTTCTGAAATACCGTACGGAACTAGTCTTTTATGACTACTGGAATCTGTTGGCTGTGGTTAAATAGTACAAACTCTGCAAAGTCAAAACCATTCAAGTAACCGTATCCATGGTCAAGGACAGGGATCAACTTATCTATATCAGTCTCAGTGTCAGTTTCACTGACAATCTCCGGTGACCAAACATGAGTGGTAAACCCGGCTGAATGTTATTCCTGTGGATGGACTAACCTGTTTATTATTACTGAGTATTTTCTTGGAATGACTTAATTTCGTGAACAACTTGAGTTCGGATGATGAAATATAAGCCATTTATGTGACGTCGCGCAGACGTCCGACTGTGGCATTCTTGGTTTATTCTCCTTGTTATAAGCCCTTTATGTGACGTCGCGTAGACGTCCGACTGTGGCATTCTTGTTGTTTATTTGTGTTATAAGCCCTTTATGTGACGTCGCGTAGACGTCCGACTGTGGCATTCTTGTTGTTTATTTTTGTTATAAGACCTTTATGTGATGTCGCTCAGACATCCGACTGTGGCATCCATGTTATTTACTTTCATTATAAGCCCTTTCTTGAGATGTCGCGTAGACGTCCGACTATGGCACGCACTGTCATTTACATTTCAATATTAGCCCTTTATGTGGTGTCGCTCAGACTCCTGACTGCGGCATGTTTAATTTATTTTTACCTTTCGAGGCGTCGCTTTAGACACCCGATCGGTTTCCAGTTATTTTTATTGGGATTTCGGGAGGACTACCGCCTAACTTCCTTTTTAATTAACCTGCCGTGCAAATTTATTATTTAAGTGTGCATTACTAATCTGCTCATGTGCATCATGTTTGCATCTGTTATATCTTATGTCCAAACTGTCTTGCGAGTACATTCAAAGTACTCACCTGGCTTGTTGATTTGGCCAGATATCGACGAAGGCGATCTTATGGATGAAGAGCACGATAGCGAGTCCGACGCCTAGAGGAGTCCTAGTCAGTCCCGTGCGATCCTGGAATAGGTCACTTGTATCATATACGCTTCTGCTACCCAAATAAATTCATCGAGCCTCACTCCAGCGCCCGATGAGCTGTAAGATTTAGGAGTCATGTCACCCACGTCCCTGTGACATATCCACCACCACTTTTATTGCGAGTCAGTAGTATGCCACCATACTCCGTGTGCCATATCCGTCCTTAGGTATAATATCGGCGCGCTTGTAATAAAATTGTTGAGAAGCCTCAGCTCAACCTTGTATAACATTTAGTACTACTCGATATCTGTATCAAGGATTTGTCTACTGGTAAGGAAGATTTTCCTATACCGGTCCGATAAAAGGGTCGGTTTCTCAATAAATGTTTTATTGGAAAACCGGTCGTGACATGTCCCCTCCTCGGGACTCCCCCAGGTGCAACCAGGGCCCAATTTCTTCCTTTTGGTCCATAAAAAATCATCATAAAGTTTCGTGGCATTTGGACTCCGTCTGATATTAATTTCCCGCGATGTAAAAAACAGGCGAAAATAGCAAGTGACACTTGGCACTATGTCAATAGGTTAGTACCAAAATATGATATAAAATGACTATAAAATGATTATAAAACCTCCAAGTTGATAATAAAACAGCATGGAATATTCAAAAATTATAGATACGTTGGAGACGTATCATAATCCCCAAGCTTAACTCCCGGTCTTCCTCGAGTAGGTAAGTGATGAAAATAGAATTTTTTATGTGGAGTGTTGTTTATCATGTCATATCATATTCTTTTCTTTATAGCATGGACATTTGGACTTTTATGTGATTCAAAGCAATACTCTAGTTTTGACACAATAATATAGATACTCAAGCATATTAACAAGCAACCATGACTTTCAAAATATCAATGCTAAAACAAGTTATCCCTAGCCCATCATGCTCAAACATTGATCCATTCATGAAACATACTCGAATATTAGCTACACCCAGTACTTAAGTAGGATCATCTTGCCTCCTAGTTGGTGCTTTTATAAGAGAGTATGGAGACTCAATTTCAAAAATAAAAATTTCATAATGTAAAAGAAAGGCCCTTCGCATAGGGAAGTAGGGATTTGTAGAGGTGCCAGAGCTCAAAGCGAAAAATTAGAGATAAAAAACATTTTGGGAGGTTTATCTATCCCACCAATGAAAACGACTCAGAGTTCCCAACACTTTCCATTCTATATATATCATAGGCGGTTCCCAAACAGAAAATAAAGTTTATTCCTTTTTCCACCATAATTTCACTTTCCATGGCTAGCCGTATCCACGGTTTCCCTCCATACCAACACTTTCCAAGGAATATATGATTTGACAACATAAAGTAAATTCATTTTTGCATTTCGAGACTGGGCATCCCTAAAACCTTTGCCTTACTCTCGTGCAATGATAAGTGAATAAACACTCATCGTGAGAATAATACATCTGGCATAGAAAATATTAGCCACCCGTTACCGTTCCGCGAGCGAAACAAACACACAAAAGAAAGGTTTATTTTGAAAATTAGAGATGGCACATGCAAATTTGCTTAGAACAGTAAAAGAATACCGCATATCGGTAGATATAGTGGAATCTTGTGGGAAAACTGGTTTAAGGGATTTTGGATGCACGAGTAGAGGTCATACTTGGTGCAAAATGAAGGCTAGCAAAAGATTGAGAAGCGACCAACCATGAAACGAATAATCTCATAAGCAAGCATTAAGCATAATTAACACCGAATAATGCACCACAAGTACGATATATATATATATATTTCATTACATGATTATTGACTTTCTTGCATGCATAGGGAATCACAAACCTTAACACCAATATTCTTACTAGAGCACAATTACTCATCAACATAACTCACATATCACATCATCATATCTCAAAACTATTACTAAGAATCAAGTTTATTTTGTCCAATGATCTTCATGACATATATATTTTTCTTTCTTTATCCTTCTTGGATATCTATCTCTTTTAGACTAATTTTCATGTGTTGCTTTTCATAAGCTCAAACAAATATAAGTGAAGATCATGAGCATAACATATTTTCTTTCTCTCAAAATAATTTAAGTGAAGCAAGAGAGAATTTCTTCGAATTTTTACTAATTCTCAAATAAACCTAAGTGAAGCAAGAGGGCATTTCTTCAAAAAGACTAAGCACACTGTGCTCAAAAAGATATAATTGAAGCACTAGAGCAAGTCCATTGCTCATAAAAATTAAAGTGAAGCTTAGAGAACAATTCTAACAAGTCATGACATAATTTTGGCTCTCTAAAGTACGTGTGTCCAGCAAGGATTGCTGACTTAAAACACAAAATAAAACAAGCAAAGACACATATCATACAAGACCCTCCAAGGAAAACACATATCACACTACAAAAAAAAAGACACATCCGTGACATTTTGGGCCGAACGAATTTTTTTCTGTCATACTTATGACACTTCTATGACGATAATTGTGACAAAACCCTGTATCATCATAGATGTGGTGGGCTCCTACTTCTATGACAAAAAATCATGACAGAAAATGGGCTTTTCGTCCTGGGCGGGCCGGAGACGCACCTGCATGACATTCTTTGGGCCGTCCATGATGGAAAAAACCGTGGTAGAAGCGAGGGCGAGGAAATTTTTGGGGAGTTCCCGGTTATGGTGGGTGGTCGGGGGACGAGCGATGCGCGTTTCTCTCGTACACGTACGCGCATGTGTGCGAGGCGTTGGGCTCTAACTAAACCCGAGTGAGGCATCGCCTAACTGAACCCGAGCGATTGCACTACAGGCTACGCGTTACTGAACCTCAGCGATCGAGTGATTCCTTCACTACTGCTGCTAACTAAAGCCGATCGATGCTGCCTCTGGATGAACAGTGAACGTTGCAGGGGGTGTTTGGATGAACAATGAGTGTTGTGGGGGGGTGGATGGACAGTGAGCGGTGGGGGTGGATGAACAGGACCCCGTGGCGTTGCCTCTGGATGAACAGGACCCCGATCGATCTAGCCGGTTGGGGCAGGATGAATAGGAACTCGTGGACGGCTGGATGAACAGGATGACCCCATGGAGGGCTAGATGAACATTAGATGGTGGAGGGGCGGATGAACAGTAGCCCATGGAGGGGTGGTTGAACAAAAGCCCGTGGAGAGGGTGGTTGAACAGTAGCCGGTGGAGTAGCGCGCGATGGAGGCAGGATGAACAGGAGCCCGTGGATGAACATTCGCAGGTGGAGGCTGGAGGAGGTCGACGGTGGATGAACAGTAGCCCGTGGAGGCTGGAGGAGGTCGATGGTGGAGATGAACAATATCTCGTGGAGTCACCTTTTGCGGTACGCCACACCCCTCCTGATGAAAAGGACCCCCTGGGTCGACCGTACCGCTCCAACACAAGTCCGTTTTGTCCGTTTTGCGGTACGCCACACCCCTCCCAATCAACAGGACCCCGGTTCTACCATAGGAGGTCCAACACAAGTCCATTTTCTCTGTTTTGTGGTACGCCAGACCTCTCCCGATGAACAGGATCCCGTTTCAAACGTGGCCGGTTGAACACAAGGCCGTTTCCTCCATTCTGCGCTACGCCAGGCCTCGTTTCCATCGCCTGTTCCATCCAAGCCGGTTGGCTCCCACGCGTTCTGTTGCCTCCCAATGAACTTGACGCATTCTTTTGCCTCCCGATGAACACGATGCATTCTGTTGCCTCAACATGAACACGATGCCGACATAGTTTCTCTGTTCCGAGCCAGCCATGTACACGAGCCCTGGCCGTACGTATGCGCGATTAGGCGTTCGAGACCCCGCAAGTATGTACGTGTGTGGCCGTATTTACTTTCTTGCACCCTGGCCATTGTACGTACATGTACATGCTACGTGCGCTCCTCTATTATGATACGTGTGCACCTGTACTAAGACAAGTGCGCGCCTCTACATCGACCAGTATGTACATACATGTTCGCGACCAGAATGACAACGCTACATATGCTTCGACCAAGTGGGTCCCGACTGTCAAGCACTTCCTTGTGTGTGAAGACGTAGCTGGTGGGTCCCAGCAGTCAGGGGGGTGAATCGTTTTTTTTGCCCGGACGCAATTCCTTGCGTGTGAAGATGTAGCTGGTTGGTCCCAGCAGTCAGGGGGGAAACATTTTTTCATGAAATACGGTGGCCCGTCCGATGGGTCCCTGCTGTCAGGTGGAGGAATAATTATTTTGCACGTAATAAGGAGGCACTTCCTTGCGGCCACTATGGACCCAGCTATCAGTCTCTCCACGTACAATACTCTTCCGATGGAAGTCGTTCCTTGACCACGTTGACCATGCTGCGCCGAGAGCACCACGACGGTGGATGAAGGCGAGGACTAGGAAGGGGACGACGCGGAGCCGGGGAAGATGCGGTAGTGGAAGCCCACGCGGAGAGGAGTACGAGGGTTTATTGGTTCGGCTGTGGCGTGAGGCTGCCATCGCCACAGAATAACAGGGGGTGTTGGTGAGTAGAGGGATGGCCTGGCCAGCACTGGGAGTAGTAGGGGGGCGGTGAGGCCTCCGCGGCATCACAGCCGGCCACGGGAGGCAGGAGCATGCGACACGACCGGCGCTGGTTTGGACGGCCGGAGCAAGAAGACCAGAGGTTGAAGAAGCACTACGGACGTTGGATGGACACCGTACGGTCAATGGAGCTAGAATCGTTCATATTGACTAAGTTGACAAAGCCCTCCATCCCCGTCAACTTAATTGGCCCACAAGTCATCCTCCCACTGTGGTGGGTCCCAGCTAGCAGGGGGTATTCATTTTTTTGTGCGTAATAAGGAGGCACTTCCTTGCGTGCAAAGATATAGCTGGTGGGTCCGACCTGTCAGTGTAGGGAACGTTTTTTTCGCGAAATACAGAGGACCTTCCGGTGGGTCCCAGCTATAAGGTGGAGGAATCATTATTTTGCGCGTAATAAGGAGGCATTTCCTTGTGTGCAGCCGTGGACCCAGTTGTCAGCTTCTCCACGTACAGTCCATGTCTGATGGATGTCGTTCGTTGACCATGTTGACCAGGCCGCGCTGAGAGCACCATGGCGATGGACGACGGCGAGGCCTACGAAGGGAACGACACAGATCCGGGGAAGACTCGGCAATGGTTGCCCACGCGGTGGGGAGTAAGAGGGTTTACTGGTCCGGCTGCCGTTGCCGGAAAATTACAGGAGGTGTGGGTGAGTAGAGGATTGGCCTAGCCAGCAATGAAGTAGGGTGGGGCGATGCGGCCTGTGTGGCAGCACAGCCAGCCACGAGAGGCGGGAGCTGGCAGTCCCACTGGCGCTGGTTTGGGCGGCCGGAGCAAGAAGATCAGATATTGAAGAAGCAGCACGGCCGTTGGATTAACATCCAACGGTCACTACTGCTAGAATCGTTTGTGGACTAAGTTGACAAAGCCAAAGTACATGTCAACCTAGTAGAACCACAAGTCAGCCTCCAAATCTATCCCAAATAGCATACAACCCAAAATTTCTAGCCAGATTCAAATTAATTCTAAATCGAAATATACCTTAATTTAAATTCAATGAAATTTTACCCGCACAAAAACAATGAAATATAAAATATCAAAATCCGAAGGAAGATAGTATTCTGGAACTATTTGCCTGTTTGCTGTATTTTTTCATTTTACAACCCATTTATTATTATTTATAGCCCATTTCTTATTACTTATAGCCCATTTTCTGGGCAAAATGCATCCCTCCTCGTCTTGAAAGATTTCCGGCCCAGCAGGGCGTAGAAAAGCAAGTAGGCCTACGTTGGTTATTCTGCAAAAAACAAAATAGCTGGCTAGCCATTTTCAGAAAGGAAAAAAAACAAATTGGGCTGGTCATGTGCTAAACATATGAAATAAAAGCCTGGGCTAGACGGGCCACGAGTCCCGCACAACTCAGTTGTTGCCCTTCTCCATCCCGAAAAAACAAAATTACTGCGCACGCTGCTGGGTCCCTACTGTCATCCTCACCATGTACAATCATCTCCTTATTCCTCCCGGTTATTGACCATGTTGACAACACCGAAGGGTGGCGCCACGGTGAGTGAACCAAGGTGGAGGACGATGGTGAGGCCTTGGACGGGAATGAATAGGAGCCGGGGAAGATGCGCAGAGTTTTAAGGTGCGATGTGGCCATGATGCGTGCGCGGCAGCACAGCCAGCCGTGGGAGGCGGGAGCAGGCGGTCCCGCCTGCACTGGTTTGGCTTTGGCGGCTCAAGGAAGAAGAGACTGAAGAAACATGACAGACGTTGAATGTCAATCCAATGGTCAAGGTTGGCACAATCGTTTGTTGACTAAGCCGACACCAAGTAGCATACTTTTTTATATATAGGAAGAAAATAAAAACTGGGCTCGTTGGCCTGATAACATTCCCAAAACTATGACCGTTCGCTCTTGTGTCGCAACTAAAACTGCGAGGAAAATGCGTTCGTCTGCCGTCCTCCTCCCAGGGAACGTTCGTCACATAAGTGACTAGCACCCTTGGTTTTCAACCGAGAGGTCTTGGGTTCGAGTCCCAGGAACTCTCAATTTTGTCCTCCTTCCTTCCTCGCAAAAAAGGGAAAGAAAATCAATGACTTGGGAAGGCACATAGAACAAGCTAGTGTACCACTAAAGAGATGTTGCCGAGTTTTAAAAAAAGAGAGACGTGCTCCTGTAGCTGGTTCGAATACAAACCTAGACAATGACTATATATGGTGCTATGCTACTCTGCAAGTAATGAAACTAACATATCCAACGTTCGCTTCTCCTCTTCTCTACTTACTCTGCCTAGCATCAGAAGCTCTGGCCGCAGCAACCATGTCCGCTGGCTGCTCGTCCACCTGCTCTTCAGCAGGCAACAACCAGATATGCACCAAGTCGCCACCCGTACCATCGCCTCTGGGTCTCATCACACCCCCGTCGGCACGCGCACCGTAGCCAATTGCTCATCGCAACCCGCTGCCGTTGGTGTGGTGCCACTACTGCAAATCACGCAGAGTCATCTGTGGCGTCTCAACCGCAATCCTCAACCCTGGCATGTCTTCTACAAATGATCGAATCATGGGGTAATAATATCTTTAAGTGTTGTTCCGCTGCTTTCAATTGCTAATTTTTTTAATAGTTTGGTTGATGATCTTCCAATTTGATTCGTGCAGAAAAGGGAAGATTCGTGTGGTTTGTATTTCTGGGAAGTTGCTGATGTGGGGGAATGCAACTACACTGATTATTTGGTTAGCCGAGGAATCCCAATACCAGCAGGTTGGGGTGTTGGATAAGTAACTGAAGGAACGGCAGAAGAGGAAGATGCAGAGCAGAAGGTTAAAGATGTAGTCCTCTGATCATGGCCAAGCAACAGCTGCTGAATGGCCTTGACATCAAAAAGGAGATGAAAGAGCTTGTGAAGATAATGGGCAAAGTCGATGTGCTCTGTAGTATGATTGTCTCTTTATTTGCAGTGTATGTAGCACTCGTGATGTATTTAGTGGCTATGACAAGAGCACTTTGCTGAAACTAGTAATGAATGAAACCTGTATATTAGGCTGGGCGTAGTGTTGTGAACATCTAATGATTTCTATTAACAGAAATTAGAGGGTATCCCCTTTTGTTCATAAATAAATAAATAGCAGAGGCCCTGTCGGGTCAGTTTTGTTCTCATTCGAAGACGTCGAGCAAATTGCAGTCCAACAGCTAACTATGTCATCAAAATCAAGTTTCACAGCCAAATATGAGTACAACTAAACAACAATGTCATCATGTTTTAGTCGTCATACAATCACCAAACACAAATCAGCATACATAACAAGTGATGTTCTCACAGCAAAATACTAAACAACATGTTCATTAGGTTTCTGTTGTCATAGCAAACACAACTTCACATAGTAGATAAAAAATGTCTTCTGACAGGCAAACACGACAAAAGCAATGTAATCATCATCTGCAGCAGCAGCGTCAACATCTCCGCCATGTGTATCAGTATGAATCGTGATTCCCCATGGTGTCATCTTCTTCTTCGTCCTCAACATCCTAGAACGTTGGCTTCTTCTTGATCAACTCTTGTATGTCCATAGCATGACAGACAATCTTTTCGCCGGCGTCATCGACGTGATGGTTCTCAAAGATATTAGAAACATCTGTGTTATCTTGTACATCAGGAGCAGTGTAAGCATCATCTTGTTGCGCAACTTCATTAAACGAATTCCTCTACTCCAACCTTTGCAATACTCTCCAGTCATCGCTACATGCAAATGTGTCGTCCAAGATAAATATATGTGTTGCTTGATTTGCCAAAATAAAAGGCTCGTTGGTCTGGTACGCCACCTTGACATTGATGGATTTGAAATAATCATCAGCTCTGGGTTTTGCGATCCTGGAAAACAGGTTATACCAACGACAGCACAACAGAACCACACACCGATGATCCTCGAAACTGGAGATATACTGCAACTGAACAATGTCTGTTATTTTAGCATACATTTCAGTTGTCTCTTTGTCATACGTATCCGTGCTCATGATGGCACTATTTTGTGTCTTCCTGCCTTCGTCTCGTGCAAGGGTGTTGTAGCGCACATCTCCAACAACGCAAGATTCATAATGTCTTACCCGAGTATCAGGACGCATTGCTAGTGAGTAAAGGGCATCATCAACTTCCTGCCCATCCTCCCGCATATTCTTAACCTATGATTAGAAAATGGACAAGCTGATCATCTTATGTACTCAATATATTAAAAAAACTGACAGTGCAATTCAAAAGCTTACATGGCTCTTAAACCATTTCGCAAATCCTTCCATAACCATTTTTTCAATGTTTCTTGGATTTTGCGGCAGTAACTCCTTTTTGTAGACGCTGCACATCATAGTGATCGCGTCAAACATCTAAATATATAAGAATGTGCTGCAAGTTTGGTAGATTACAATGTATAAGCTGCAGTACTTAGCACTTACTTGATATAAGGTAGTATCTCAGGACAGTTATTCAACACATATCAAACCATTTTGTCCAAATCTTTAGGTTTGTCCTCTTGTCGACTCTTCCCTGTAACTCGAACAGAATAATCGAAAACATTGTGCCCAGGATTGTCTTCACCCACCTCTTTGCTAAGCTGATTAGTTGTTTCAATGTATTTTGAGCAGAATGCTGTAGGATCGGAAGTATGTCTAGAAGGGGGGGGTGATTAGACTACTTGACCGATTAAAAACTTAACCTTTTCCCAATTTTAGTCTTTGAAAGATTTTAGCTATCTTAGCACAAGTCAAGCAATCTTCACACAATTTGAGCAAGCATGCAAAGGGTATATGAGCAGCGGAAAGTAAAGCATGCAACTTGCAAGAATGTAAAGGGGAAGGGTTTGGAGAATTCAAACGCAATTGGAGACATGGATGTTTTTGTCGTGGTTCCGATAGGTGGTGCTATCATACATCCATGTTGATGGAGACTTCAACCCACGAATGGTAACGGTTGCGCGAGTCCACGGAGGGCTCCACCCACGAAGGGTCCACGACGAAGCAACCTTGTCTATCCCACCATGGTCGTCGCCTAGGAAGGACTTGCCTCACTAGCGGTAGATCTTCACGAAGTAGGCGATCTCCTTGCCCTTACAAACTCCTTGGTTCAACTCCACAATCTTGTCGGAGGCTCCCAAGTGACACCTAGCCAATCTAGGAGACACCACTCTCCAAGAAGTAACAAATGGTGTGTTGATGATGAACTCCTTGCTCTTGTGCTTCAAATGATAGTCTCCCCAACACTCAACTCTCTCTCACAGGATTTGGATTTGGTCCAAAGAAGATTTGAGTGGAAAGCAACTTGGGGAAGGCTAGATATCAAGATTCATATGGTAGGAATGGAATATCTTGGCCTCAACACATGAGTAGGTGGTTCTCTCTCAGAAATGGTAAGTTGGAAGTGTAGGTTCGTTCTGATGCCTCTCCACGAATGAAGAGGAGGTGGAGGGGTATATATAGCCTCCACACAAAATCTAACCGTTACACACAATTTACCAATCTCGGTGGGACCGAATCAACAAACTCGGTCAGACCGATTCTGTAAACCTAGTGACCGTTAGTGATTTCGGTGGGACCGACATGCAACTCCGTAGGACATATATGGTTAGGGTTAGGGCATGACGTAATCTCGATGAGACCGATTACACAAACTGGGTGAGACCGATTTTGGTAATAAGCTAATCAGAGAGTTGGTCAGGTAAACTCGATGGGACCAGTTCGCTCTTTTCGGTGAGACCGAAATGCTACGAAAAGGAAACAGAGAGTTTACATTGCAATCTCGGTGGGACCGATCGCTCATCTCGGTGGTACCGAAACGTTACGAAGGGAAACACAGAGATTACAATCCCATCTCGGTGAGACCGAGATCCCTATCGGTGAGACCGATTTGCCTAGGGTTTGTGGCAGTGGCTATGACATCTGAACTCGGTGGCGCCGAATTGAAAGAATCGGTGGGGCCGAGTTTAACTTTAGGTTTAGGTCATATGTGGATATGAGAAAGTAGTTGAGGGTTTTTGGAGCATATCACTAAGCACTGTGGAGCAAGAAACTCATTAAACAACACCTCATCCCTCCTTGATAGTATTGGCTTTTCCTATAGACTCAATGTGATCTTGTATCACTTAAATGTAAAATGTAGAGTCTTGAGCTTTTGAGCTTGAGCCAATCCTTTTATCCTTAGTATTTTGAGGGGACCACTTTCCTCATCCATGTCATGCCATTCATTGAGCTTTTCTTGAAATGTTCATCTTAGAATGATGTTAGCTCAATGAGCTAGATGTTGTTAGGAATTACCAAAACCACCTAGGCATAGTTGCATTTTCAGTCTCCCCCTTTTGGTAATTGATGACAACATATAGATCAAAGCTTCGACAGATAATAATAAGAGTGAAAAACATCGTTGCTTTGAGAAGTATGTGATAAGCAAGAGCTCCCACTAAATTTGTGCATACTTTAAGATTTGCTTTGGGCTTCAAATGCACAAGGAGTTAGGCTCATGGGTTACTCTTCCATGTCACATACATCTTCGTGGAGCGCTCAAAATGATAATATTTAAAATACATGCACTCATCACCAAGCAAAGTGAATGATCATATAGAGATAAAAGGAATATTGTCATCCACCAAGCATTAAAGTAGCATATGATCAAACACATGATCATCATTGTATCACACAGGCAATAAAGTAGTATCTCAAGCAAACAAAAGCAAATAAAGTTCAACCACAAAGACAAGAGAGAACAAAAGCAAACTCTCTCTCTCGAAGCCTATAATCTATTCATTTTTCTCCCCCTTTGGCAACAAGTTACCAAAAAGTTCATAGAAAATGCATAGTACTATATCGTCTCTCAGGCTTGGTCTTCAGGTGGTGGTGTAGAGATGGCTCCTTGGACGAAGACTTCAGTTGATGTGGATGGAGCTCGAGGAGTTGGTGCTGGAGCTGGTTGCACTGGAGCTGTAGCAGGTGCAGATGAAGTGGCTCTGGTGTTTGTCACTGGCACTGCAACTGATCTCTGAGCTCTAGGCACTCTGGAAAATGCATCAATGGTAGTCTTGCCCTTCCTCTCCTGCATATCATCCTGAAGCTGCTCCACAACAGACTGGATCTTAGTTACTTTCACATCTAAGTCATAGAACTTCTGTTCCATGATTATTTCCAGGCTCTCCTGGTTTTGAGTTAGGGTGGCCAACCCTTTCTCAATCCTCAGTGTGGATGCTATCAAGTAACCAAGATGGTCTTGTTTGCTCTTCAAAAAGTACTCAGATGCCTCACCAATTGATGGCATCTTGGCAGCCTTCTCCTTCTTTGCCTTCTCCTTCTTCTCTTGTGCTTGCACTGAAGATGGTTCATTTTCATTCATGACTACTTGGTTCTCCTCAAAGTCTGGAAAGATCGGCATGTGTTCCTTGTCCAACTAGTAAGTGCTTGTGCCCATCTTAGAGTTTATCAGCTCCTGGATCTATGGGGCATACCCACAACTTCTCTTCTGGTCTGTTGCTGTCCTCTTGATAGTCTCAACTATGAGGCTCATGACCTTCAACTTCTGAGGCACATCAAATATGTGTAGCAATTTTATTGCATGGCCTCTGATCATGTTGTGGTCACCTGACTTGGGCAAGAGAGTGTGCCTTAGGATCCAGTTGATCGTTGGCAGTCCTCATAGAAGGAAATGGACAGACCCAAACTTGTGAGTCTCAAGAGCATCATCTGGTATCTCCTTGTACATGTGTGCCATTGAGTTGTGATCCATTCTATTCTTGGCATAGACATCCAAGTCATCTTCTTTCTCCTATGGAGCATTGTCGCGACCAGTTTTCCGGGTATTGATTTCCCAGAAAATGGCCCTTGTGCTCACCAGCCCCAGGATTACTGTTAGCTGATGAGGCACCAACTTGATACAGAAAATCCAAGCAAAATACAAAATATGCAGTACAAGACCATTCTGGCCTGTGAGTACAACAAATGGTTTCTAGTGGTTCATGGCGGAAGCAGTTTGTGGATCATCAGCATCTATGGGACTCCATTCCCACAGGAACAACTGACCAGGTTGACTCCTATCTTCGCGACGCTGCTATCATCTTGGCATAGTTTCCGGGGCTGTCATCGAATCGCTCCTCTCCATGCAAGCAATCTGGCCAAGACAATAGCCATGGACAAGCCAGTGAGTACTTTGAATGTACTCGCAAACATTAAGAACACGGGTATAATATAACAACGATAATTATGTTCTGAAATATTTTATGATCACAACGTTAGTCACAAAATGAAATATCTGATGCATGCAAGCAGTTTATTTATAAACATTAATTTGCAATAACATAGTATTAATGAAATGCACCGATCGGGTGTTTGAAGCGACGCCTCGAAAGGATTGTAAATAACGAGCATGCCTCAGCCGGGCGTCTGAGCGACACCACATAAACGGCTTATAAGGTAAATAAATACCAAGCATGCCACAGTCGGGCGTCTCAGCGACACCACATAAAGGGCTTATACAGTAAATAAATAAAAAGCATGCCACAGTCGGGCGTCTCAGCGACACCACATAAAGGGCTTATAAGGTAAATAAATAACAAGCATGCCACAGTCGGGCGTCTCAGCGACACCACATAAAGGGCTTATACAGTAAATAAATAACAAACATGCCACAGTCGGGCGTCTCAGCGACACCACATAAAGGGCTCATAAAGTAAATACAATGAATATCCAGGAGGTAGAACCATCTCAGGGATACTCAATAATTCAAAAAAAAATATAACGGGTTAGTCCATAAAAAATAGTAATCATGATGATTACAAATCACAAGTCGTGATACCAGTTCTGGTTTAACAGTTTCTCCTCCGAAGACCGACACTAAGACCGACACTTGACCCATCCCAGACTGTAATCCTTAACCACGGACACAGCTCTTCGAATAGGTTTAATCTCTGCAGAGGGTGTACTCTTTAGCCACGAGTAACGGATTCCTTTAGTCCATCGGGACTAATTCCGTCTACGGCCTTTTAATTGAAAACACTCCTATCCGCACACACCAGCCTAACTTACCGGTGTTTGGAATCACCCACGACACCCGTTAAGCGAAACTCTCAGTGGGCAGGCTACAACCTTGACGTAACATGGGATCAAAAAATTTATACCGCGCGCAAACTAGGGGAGCAACCCCTCCGGCTACAAACGAAACACCCATGCACCCGGACCAGGTGGCATGCCTACCGGATGCCTCCGGTACCTTCCACCATGGCCTCTCTGTACGGTGTGTGCTAGGAAAGGGGTTGACAACTTACTGAATCGTACCCTACCTATGGCAGGGACAAGTGGCAGTACGAAGCAAGTATGGGGGTTACCGTAACAAGACTCGATCTATGGTCGACTCAGGAGGTTTAAATATTCCCTGCATGATTAGCATAACAATATATACTTCAACCAACAGACATAATCACCATGCAACAGACCCCCTCATGCCATACCGGACACGACCGTCTCGACGGAGGATTAGGGATAAGACCGTGTCTACCCAAGACAGAGGCTTTCCCGGATTCCCTTCCGGTATGCATGAAAGGCATATGACGGTGATTACCATCACAATCATATCAAACTCCAATAGCATGAAATCATCAATATGCACTCATGAGCAGGAACATAACATCACATAAAATGACGTATACCCCGTGTCGAGGTAGTGTTGTCAACGTGTTAAATAACACACACAATATTATGCCAGGGTTCAGAATGCTTGCCTTCAACTCGTGGGGAGGCAGGGTGCATTCCAAAACTGTTGCAAGCTTTCTCCTCTCTCCAAAAATCCTATTTAGAATATTTTTGCATCAATATATAGTCTAAAAACAGCACCAAAAGGTTGTCTGAATTTTTTTTAAATAAATATTAAAATAAACTAGACAATATTGGAGAGAGGTAGGAAAAAGAATCAACTCATTTGGAGTTTTAATTAAAAAGATATAGCCAGTCAAAGTTTAGTTAAATCTCTGGTTTTAAAAATAAAATAGAAAAGAAAATAAAATGATTCGAATAAACGTACAAGTCGAACACGTACTCTGGTTTTATGTCTCCACTTATCCGCGTGGACAGGCATGTGCCACAAACAGTGGGTCCAGGGGACCCACTGGTCAGGTTTGACTGGTCTTCCCTCCCTCCTCTTCCTCTGGCCGAGCGGGGGCGGGACTCCGGCAATGCTCGCCGGTGAACGGCGGCACTGTTCGGGAAATCGAGGCCATCCGCGGGTCCAGGGGGTCGAGGCGGTCCTATCGGTGGTGGTTGTGTCGTTGCGGGTGGAGGGAGTCGCCGTCGACGAGCTTCGCGGTGGCCGGAGGCTTCGGGAGCAAAGTGGACTTGGGGCTACGATGGCTCTCCATCGCGGCCGAGGTGTTGGTTGGCTTCGCAAGACAAAATTGAGTCTATTGGTGGTGTTGGGAGGGCCGGGGAGGCTCTGGTTGAGATGAACGGAGCCGGGAGGCGGCGGTGGCCGAACTGGCCGGAGACGGGGAAGGCGGCCTTCCCGGGGAGATTGCTGGCTACGGGAGCCCTAGTGGGTTGGCTTGGGGTCGCCTGAGTGCTCGGAGAGGTGCGGGGCTCCTTAAATAGACGGCCGAGGTCGGTTTCCCGCGGTGGTGGATAAGGTCACCGGAGAACCGCCTCTCTGTTGCGGTAGGGTGTCGTGGCACCGACGAGTGCTAGCAGACGAGCGAGGGGATAAGTTTGGACTGCTCATGGGGCAGCTGGCGCGCGGCTGTGGCTTGGGCGGCACCGACCGTGGCAGGGGCTCACTGCGGACGCCGGCGTGCCGCCAAGGGGCTCTGACGGCGGTGCTGTAGGGCACTAGGGGCAGCTTGGCACGTTCCAGCTGGTGGTCGAGGGTGGGGCGCGACTCTGCAGGGCGAGCAAAAGTCAGGGGTGCGACGCGGCGGGTCGGTGCACGCGCGTGGAAAACGTGCGCTCTGGGTGCGCCCAGAGCACGCACACGACATGTTCGACATAATGTAAAGGTGATCTAGAGCGGTCGGGTGAGGCTGGCAACTAACAGGACCAGGCTAGGGTTTGTAAGAAAGCAAATGGACATGTGGGTTAGGTAAAATGGACCAAGCTTGCAATGCTAACTAAAAACCATGTCAAAATTGGCCATGCACACAAGGTGTTTGGCAAAATGCCAAAGGCACCTAGGCATTTCTTGGAGTGGTCATAATCTCCTGATTGGGGTCCCTTTTGGTGTAGGAGGTGGTGACCAGGTTAGTTTGTCAAGGGAAAAAACTTGCTAGTGCAAATATTTGAGAAAAATCAGTTTTTGGCATAAACTAAAGGCTGTAATTTCATGAGCCAAAATACTCCAATGGGTTCATGCTCCTGGTCTTAAGGGTTTAGCAGGGAGAACTACAAGTAGGAAAAGGAATCATGGATAAAAGAGTAACTTAAAATGTGGTTGTTGTACAAACCATCAAGTTGGACCAGAATGGAAAAGAGGTTGAATCACTCAAATTTTTCCAAGAACATAGCTGGTTTTTTGCAAAAAGTTGAACAATATACTCTTGTTAACATCCCAAAATTTTGGTTGAAGTTTTAAAGAAGTATTTAATTAGGTTGTAGTGCAAAACTGCCCACTAGACCAGATTTGAGAATTAGGTGTAGAACTCAAAATATTTGATGAATGAAATATATTTTTGCACAAAAGTGATTTGGTGACATCACATGACATCTCCAAATTTTTGGTTGGAATATTAAACAGATTTATCAAATGCTTGTAGTTCAAAAAGAGCTCCAAAACTAAAGATAAATCACTTTAAGGGATAAAGCTCAGAGAGAAAATAATTGTGTAAATAATTCTACTGATTAAGAAATGTTATATTGAGAGAGCATAGAAGTCCAATACATTTTTGGAAAGTTTCCACTTGGGGTAAAACTCCTCAATATTAAAGAAAAGGGGTTTTGAAATCAACAGAAAACACAGAAAGCAAAAAATTTAAACTCCTGTCAAAGTTTTAATAATTAAAACATGGTCAAATTTTTGGGGTGTTACAACACTACCCCCCTTAAAGAAATCTCGTCCTCGAGATTTGTTAAGGATTGTTTTTTTTTGAAAATATTACTCTTATCAAATCGAAACAATTACATTACTTGAGCGGAGAAAATGCGGCTACAGTGAGAGAGCAATAAGTGGTGTGAAACTACAGCGTGGGACACTGGCGCTGTGTGGAGAAATCCATGTTTTAGGAAAAAACGAGCGATTTCTACGTTGGACGTAGTAAATTTAAAATAAATTCTAAATTCTAAAAAAAATATGCTGGTCGTACCCGAGAGCACAGTGCTCCCTCTGGCTGACAGGTGGACCCAGGGCCCACTGTCAGTCTCTTCTTCTCCCTCTGGCTCTCTCTTCTTCCTCTCTCCCGCGCGCTTTCCCGCGCTTTCTCCACCGGCGACGTCTAGCGTGTAGGGCATTTAGGCCATACTGCGGTAGTGCGCGGCGTGCTAGCTGTCGTCGCAGCGTGCACTCACCTTGCTGGCCAGTGCGCTGTCGGCACTGCTCGCGGATTCGCCTCCGAACACCGGCGGTCGAGCGACGAGCGGCGCTGGTGGACCTCGCCCACCGTACACCGATCTCGAGCTATAAAACGACCGGGGTGCTCCTTTCTTCTTCCTCACACCTGGCCTCGCTTCTCCTCCTCCTTCTCCTCCATTACTGCTTATAGGAGCTCGAGACAAGGCTCTAATGGCGGAGGTGGTGCCGGACTGGTACGTGATCCTGGTGTGCGGAGGGCTGGCGGCAGTGCTGGGGCTCTCCCTGCTCCTGTGCGCGATGATCCTCGATGATCATCGTGATGCTGCTGCTCGGGTGTTGGCTCTCCGTTGTGGCGGTGATCACGAGGAGTAGGTGGGGTGTGTCGGGTGCTAACTGTTGTTGGTGTGTTGGAGGTAACTTGTACCCATATGATTATCCACTAATCTCTCCTCCAGAGGTTGTAGTGCGTTTGGGGAGGTGGTTGGTGAGATGCAACACGGTTACGTGTTTTTGCAATCAGTGTAAGTGTTCGAGTGGTTGGGGTTGTGGGTCTGCTGCTGTGGTGCTGCGTGAATAAAAACTCCATGTCGTGAGAAGATATACGATGCAGCAACTCAGGAAAAGAAATCTCACTTCAGGATTTTTTTTCACGGGGAAACAATAGTTAATTTAAAGAAAAAAATTAAACCACAACAAAGACTACTCATATTAGTAGAAACCAAATAATTGACTCGTCATACAAACTCAGGGTACCACGCATAAGTTACAACGCATAAATAAATGTTGCAATAATAAACATAGCAGTGACGTCTATAATGAAAACGGTAACTGGACGGGGTCCCGCGAAAATGTCTCTGGTACTGGGACGCACTCCTCTTCTATCCAGGAAAGCGGATTGACCAGTCGATGTATGTGTCTCTCCTGGTCGGTCCTCAGTGGTCTGCCGATGGCAATCTGAGGATTCAACTCAGTGAGGCTCTGGAGATAACCCATTACTCGCTGGTTCAAACGTTCTTGAGCGATGACGTACTGGACAAGGTTGGCCAGTAGTGGGTCTCTCTCAAATCGTCCACCGGGAAAAGATATTACTTCTCCGGGTGATGCACGGCTTGGAAAGTAATAATACCCTCGTTCGCTGGCATAGGGTACCGTGAATCGAAGGCGAGCAAGCGCTTCGTATGCAGCAGCTTCTATGGCCATATGTGGGGTCGGCATAGATTTCCCCACGAAGGAGACCTCTGTTGGGTCTTGGTTTGAGTTTACGGGAGGGATGTGTACTGCTGCCCAATATTTCGAGGTGGAAGGGGTGATTCTTGATTGGAACAGCTCGTACTGGGGTGGCTGGGTAGAACCCATGGTACTGCAGGTAAAATCCCACAATATTTTGACAAAACTACCCGGGGTTGCATCTGGGGTTCTCAGATAAATATTAGGGCTCGGCATGGCAAGAAATGGCGCACAAGGTGAGGGGTGCTTGGCAAGGTCACGAGGTGGCCTTTTTATAGCACTGGAGCTGGGTCGTTTTACCGTGGTGAAAGGTAATAAATTTGCCAGTTTAGCTCCAAGGGTCGGGGTCAAAGCCACAGATCCTCATATCTCACAAGAGTGACGCGGTACTGTGGTTGTCGTCTGGGTTGGTTGTTGGTAGCTGTGCCCGGAATAAAAATGCAACTGCATGCTGAGATATTTATGCAAGGCTACTATTAAAAACAGAGGCACAACAACAGGTTGCATTTATTTACGAGGTCACATGATTACAATGCTAGGATACACTGAGACTCGGCACTACTCGGGTGACTTAGTCTACCTCGTTAATATCCAAGCGGGCTTGCCTTGTGGATGTCGAGGCTTCTCCTCGAGTCTCACCGTCGGGATTAGCTGGAGGTGGTTGAGGGACTGCAGGGTCGGGATGGCGATGATGACCATCGCGGGGATTGTTGGCCACAATCCCGTTGGAGTGTGCTCCCAAAAGGCGACGAAGCACTTTTGGGGTCATCATAGTGCCTTGGTTGATGGGTGGGGCTGACCTCAGGGTCTCGATCGGGTGTTCGAACAACACGACTGGGTTGTCGGCGTCGGGCTCGTTCTCTCCTCTTGCCGGGGCTTGGCGAACCAGTTCTCCCCGAGCTGCGATCAGATCAATGGTGATTTGATCGAACAGTTCCTCTAGTGCACCTACATAGCCAACTAGGTGCAACAATGCAGGATCCGTCTCGTGATCTCCGTTAGCAACTTGGGGTGGCCTACCATACCCTTCACGACTGGGGTAGTAGTAGAAGGAGCGACAGTTAACTCTGGGCGACAAGTGCCAGAGTTGAACTATAGCCTCTCGAGCAGCTAGCTGGATGGCTTGTGGTTCAAAGGAAGTTGTCCTTCCGGTGAACCTGTAGGGGCGTTCGGGCGATAGACCCCTACCGTAGATGTGCACAGTGGCCCAGAATTGACGGCTCTTGCCGCTCATGGACCCTTGGTACACAACATATTCGGAGGCTCTTCTAATGCATAGGCACGACGGGTGAGGTTTGCGAGTATGGTCACAAAACCTCCAAGGTTGGTTGATGTGGTTTCATTGTGCACTACGGGGCCAGGCATTATGGCTTGGTTCGGGGGAGAGGTTGTGCTGTGCTGGGTTGAGGCTAGCGTGCCCTTTTTATAGAAAAGGGGACGGAGTCTTCCTTCGCACGCTTGCGAATGGGACACATTAGGTGTCGGTCACTTGCGCGTGATCGAAAGGCTAAGTTGATAGGTTGGGCACCGACTGTCAAAAGGTGTCAGGCTCACTGTGTGGCTATCTTGCACGGGAAGCTTGGCCGGGGTTTGGTTAAGGTCTGGGGTTGGTTTACCTAGGTTTTTCGACCTGGCTAAGATAGGATTAGCCAATAGTCAGCCTGGCTCTGATACCAAGTTTGTCGCGATCGGTTTTCCGGCTATTGATTTCCCAAAAAATGGCCCTTGTGCTCACCAGCCCCAGGATTACTGTTAGCTGATGAGGCACCAACTTGATACAGAAAATCCAAGCAAAATACAAAATATGCAGTACAAGACCATTCTGGCCTGTGAGTACAACAAATGGTTTCTAGTGGTTGATGGCGGAAGCGGTTTGTGGATCATCAGCATCAATGGGACTCCATTTCCCATAGGAACAACTGACCAGGTTAACTCCTATTGTCAGGACCCCGACTCGATGTCACATTGATCTAGCTGGTAACACCTCATATCACTTTGCGGCCTCACGCACGGTATTCCCACGGGTGTCGCCTTACCTTTGCCCGGGACCGTTTGCGCCTTTTGGCTCACGTATATGATAGTGTCGCTAGCATCCATATGATAAGGAGCCCGGGCTGACATGACTAGTCGTAAACCCAAAGTGGCACAGACTTACAGGGACAGGCATCCATGACCCAGCTTCGAACGTGTCGGTCATCAGCAAGTGGGTCCGGGCTGTAGCACTGGGCTAGCAGGACTCCGGTAAACCGGGCTATAGCGGGCTAACAGGACTCCGGTACTCAATGCGTGACATTTCCCCGAAGGGACAGACACAGGAACGAAGAAGGACACATGCCGGCCAGCCTAAGTGTTCCAGAGCAGTAGCAAGCTACCATGGCTCAGCGGTAACACTAGGAGACATTTCTTGGTAAGAGAGGCTACTAAAGATAAACAACTAGATAGTCAGATCCCACACATACCAAGCATTTCAATCATACACACAATATGCTCGATATGTGCAATTACAACGAAGCATCACAACATGACTCTACGACACAAGTACATTATTTAAGGCTCAGGGAGCCATACATAACATACACAAAGGTACGGGTCTCACGACCCAGCATTCAAGTCATACAGTCATACAAACCAACAGCGGAAGTAACTTGTCTGAGTACAGACAACTAGTAAAATAAAAGAGGCTTGGAAAGCCTAGCTATACTACGTGGTCCTTCACAAGCTCAGGGTCACCACCTGGGCCTTTAGCCTACTCGTTGATGTCAACGTCTACGTAGAATCCATCAGAAGGGGTTGCAGCGTCTTCTGTAAAATGTAATTTATAGCAACATGAGTACAAAGGTACTCAGCAAGACTTACATCAGATCCTACATACATGCATATTATGAAGAAGGGTTGGTGGAGTTATTGCAGCAAGCCAGCTTAGACTCTTGGCTAGGCTAACCTACGAGATTACAACTTGAAATGGTTTTGCGCACACGAGTCCACTACTCACCAATTCAATACACTACCGAGGATCTACCTCCGTCTTCCTACGGAAGAGCCATTCTCGGCACTCACACTTATCTTGAGGCTTTTATTAGTTTCCATTTACTTGTCTATGAACTGTATAGGCAACCAAGTAGTCCTTTACCGCGGACGCGGCTATTCGAATAGATCATGATAACCCTGCAGGGGTGTACTTCTTCATACATGTTTCCACCACTTAGCGTCTGCACACGACATGTGCTCGGCAGGCTTCAAGCGAAAGCCGACGTGGGTGTAGACCACGACCTACCTAAACACTTAAGCCTCTAGTCCAGGTTTATCGCCTATCCAGGTTCCATCCGCAGGGAGTCCGGCCGAGGTTTCCCATACGGCCCCGAACGATGTGAACAGGGTTCCCGAGATACCTAACGGGTATTCGGTACACCCGGCCACGTACCTACCGCATCACAGCCCACCCCTATGGTCAGCGCTGTCCACGGCCTCCAGTAGGCTACAAACACCAGAAACTACTTGCAACTCCTGGATAGAGAGCTAGGGTGAATAAGAAGTCGAGCGGGGTCATATTTTAGGGCCCAATGCATGGTAGTAGCTGTATGTCAAATCACACATACAGATCTCAGTGCTTAAGGTCGGCTTCAATGAAACAACCCACCATGTACTCCTACATGGCCTCTCATCGATACCTTTACCAAATCATGTTCACCACACCACTCTCATTACCGACATAATCATTTCACTCTAGCCCATCACCCAGATGAACCAGACTTGACACGACTCTAAGCATAGCAGGCATAGCAAGGTAGGAACAACACATACATATGGCTCAATCAACTCCTACACATGCTAGTGGGTTTGATCTAGTTACTGTGGCAATGACAGGTTATGCAGAGGAAATGGGTTCAACTACTGTAGCACACAGCAGTTTGAAACGCGTTGTCTTAATGCAGTAAAAGAGAGCAGAAGCGAGAACATGGGATTGTATCGATATGATCAAATGGTTGGTTGCTTGCCTGATGGTTCGATGCACTGATACGGTTCTTCGTTAGGGTAAACACGGTACTCCTCGGAGGCAGATCCTGCCGCAAAGAACACCGATACACAACCATCACCAAACAATGTGCAACAATATGATGCATGCATGAAACATGGCAATATGAGTGTGTTGGGCTAATCCAACTAAGACCAGAAGGGTTTGAACCAATTTGAATCAAAGATTCGCATTTCAAACTCAAACATGGCCTTTTAGAGTGCTTTTCCTTGTTCTGCATTAAACATCAAGTTAACTTGCTTAGTCATGCATGAAAATAGTACAGATGGATAGATTGGATTTTTCTGATCATTTTTCATATATAATTTGTCTGATTTGGAGTTACAGAATAAAAGTTATGAATTTTTGAAGTTTAAATTATATTCTGGAATTTCCTGATTTAATTTAAATCCAGAAATATATATATTGCGCCAGCATGACGTCAGCACGACGTCAGCGGTCAACTGCGGCTGGCTGGGGTCAAACCTGACGTGTGGGGTCCACACGTCAGTGACAGGAGGGGTTTAACAGAGGTTAGTTTAATCCTAATTAAGAGTTAGTGGCGCTGGGGCCCACTGGTCAGTGTCAGGGTTAATTAACAGAGGTTGATTAAGTTTAAACTAATCCTAACCCGAATTAGCAGGGACGGGCCCCACTTGTCATTGAGCCAGGGGAGGTCAAACCCCCTGGTCAACCGGGGCTAACACGCCGGTGTTTAGCCGCCGGCGGCAGCAAACGCGGCGGAGGGCGCGGGATTTCCACTCCGGCGCCCAATCGAGCAGCGGAAGGCACGCGCGGGAAGCTGGGGCTCGCGCGCACCCACTGGTGCCCTCCGTTTCACCGGAGATGGCTTAGATCGACGGCGGCGACCACTTGGGCGGCGGCCGGAGTTCGGGCGCGAGCGGGATCGGGCTGCGGGGCACTGGGAGGCCACCTGAGGGGCTCGGCGGCACCCTCGTGGCACCGGGAGCACGATGGAAGGCTCGGTTTGGGCGGAGGCGGACCGAGACGGCGACGGCGACATGGACGGCGGCGAGAGGCTTCGGCCATGGTGGGGAGGAGGGCTACAGTGAGGGAACGAGGGGGAGAAGAGAGGGGAAACGGAGAGGGGCTCACAGCGAGACCAGCGAGCGCGAGGGCGAGGTCGGGGATGCCCGGTAGCTCCCGAATCGACGGCGAGTACCCACGGCGGCCGGAGGCGAGGATGGCGACGGCGATGGCTCCACGGGGTGCTCCGTCTTGTGTGGCTCGACGAGGAGGTAGAGGGGGTCGCGGCGGAGCTGGGGAGCGTGTCGGGGAGGCGAGGGGAGGCCGGTGGCGGCGGCTATGGCGAACGGCGGTGATGGGTGCGTTCGGACACGGGAGAGAGAGAGCGAGGGAGAGGAGAGGAAGAACCGGGGGAGAGTGAGAGAGTACGGGGGGGGCGTCGTTCCAGGGCATCCAGACGAGGAGGGGAGAGGCAGGCAGGCAGGCGAGCTGGTGGCGTGGCGTGGTGGCGCGCGCGCGCCGGGCACGCTCCCCTCCCTCTGTCGAGGACAAAGACGACAGAGGAGGAGGCGGGCTGGGCCGCCTGCTGGCTGGGCCGGCCGGCTACTGCTGGGCTGCACAGGGAGGAGCCCCAGGTAAGCTTCTCCTTCTTTTATCTATTTTGTTTTCTAATTTCTGACATTTGTTTTGATTTAAATAAAATATTAAATCATTTTATTACCTTATGCCAATTTTTGCAGGAGCTAGATATATTATTCCAGAGCTCCCCAACAGGTGGCATAATTTTTGGACATATATTAATATATATAACTAATATATTTCCAATGCAAATATTTATGCATTAATTCCAAATGCCCAAAATAAATACCTATGAGCTCTTGAAATATTGGTTTGATTTTTATCTCTGTCCAATATTTTCAGAGAGCAACATGAGCATTTTCTTGGACCCTTTTGGAGAAATTTTTATTTGGGTCATTTTCAAAAATGATTCTGAGGGTTTCACAAATCCCCATTTCAAAATTAAATGGAATTTTAAACATGATGCACACATGACTAGCTAATTTAGGTCATACTAGGCTAGGGATGTGACACCTATCTTCGCGAGGTTTCTATCATCTTGGCGTAGGTTCCGGGGCTGTCCTCACATCGCTCCTCTCCATGCAAGCAATCTGGCCAAGACAATAGCCAGGGACAAGCCAGTGAGTACTTTGAATGTACTTGCAAACATTAAGAACACATGTATAATATAACAACGATAATTATGTTCTGAAATATTTTATGATCACAACGTTAGTCACAAAATAAAATATCTGATGCATGCAAGCAGGTTATTTATAAACATTAATTTGCAATAACGTAGTATTAATGAAATGCACCGATCGGGTGTCTGAAGCGACACCTTGAAAGGATTGTAAATAACGAGCATGCCTCAGCCGGGCGTCTGAGCGACACCACATAAAGGGCTTAAAAGGTAAATAAATAACAAGCATGCCACAGTCGGGCGTCTCAGCGACACCACAAAAAGGGCTTATACAGTAAATAAATAACAATCATGGCACAGTCGGGCGTCTCAGCGACACCACATAAAGGGCTTATAAGGTAAATAAATAACAAGCATGCCACAGTCGGGCGTCTCAGCGACACCACATAAAGGGCATATACAGTAAATAAATAACAAGCATGCCACAGTCGGGCATCTCAGCGACACCACATAAAGGGCTCATAAAGTAAATACAGTGAATATCCAGGAGGTAGAACCAACCCAGGGATACTCAATAATTCAAAAAAATATAACGGGTTAGTCCATAACAATTAGTAATCATGATCATCACAAATCACAAGTCGTGATACCAGTTCTGGTTTAACAGTTTCTCCTCCGAAGATCGACACTAAGACCGACACTTGATCCATCCCAGACTGTAATCCTTAACCACGGACACGGTTATTCGAATAGGTTTAATCTCTGCAGAGGGTGTACTCTTTAGCCACGAGTAACGGATTCCTTTAGTCCATCGGGACTAATTCCGTCTACGGCCTTTTAATTGAAAACACTCCTATCCGCACACACCAGCCTAACTTACCGGTGTCTGGAATCACCCACGACACCCGTTAAGAGAAACTCTAAGTGGGAGGCTACAACCTCGACGTAACATGGGATCACAAAATTTATACCGCGCGCAAACTAGGGGAGCTACCCCTCCGGCTACAACCGAAACACCCATGCTCCCGGACCAGGTGGCATGCCTACCGGATGCCTCCGGTATCTTCCACCATGGCCTCTCTGTACGGCGTGTGCTAGGAAAGGGGTTGACAACTTACTGAACAGTACCCTACCTATGGCAGGGACAAGTGGCAGTACGAAACAAGTATGGGGTTTACCGGAACAAGACTCGATCTATGGTCGACTCAGGAGGTTTAAATATTCCCTGCATGATTAGCATAACAATATATACTTCAATCAACAGACATAATCACCATGCGACATACCCCCTTATGCCGTACCGGACACGACCGCCTCGACTGAGGATTAGGGATAAGACCATGTCTACCCAAGACAGAGGCTTTCCCGGATTGCCTTCCGGTATGCATGAAAGGCATATGATGGTGATTACCATCACAACCATATCAAACTCCAATAGCATGAAATCATCAATATGCACTCATGAGCAGGAACATAACATCACATAAAGTGACGTATACCCCGTGTCGAGGTGGTGTTGTCACCGTGTTAAATAACACACACAATATTATGCCAGGGTTCAGAATGCTTGCCTTCAAGTCGTGGGGAGGCAGGGTGCATTCCAAAACTCTTGCAAGCTTTCTCCTCTCTCCAAAAATCTTATTTAGAATATTTTTGCATCAATATATAGTCTAAAACAACACCAAAAGGTTATCTAATTTTTTTTGAAATAAATCTTAAAATAAACTAGACAATATTTAAGAGAGGTAGGAAAAAGAATCAACTCATTTGGAGTTTTATTTAAAAAGATATAGCCAGTCAAAGTTTAGTCAAATCTCTTGTTTTAAAAATAAAACAGAAAAGAAAATAAAACGATTCGAATAAACGTACACGTCGAACACGTACTCTGGTTTTACATCTCAACTTATCCGTGTGGACAGGCATGTGCCACTGACAGTGGGTCCGGGGGACCCACTAATCAGGTTTGACTGGTCTTCCCTCCCTCCTCTTCCTGGCGATGCTCGCCGGCGAACGGCGGCACTGTTCGGGAAATCGAGGCCATCCGCGGGTCCAGGGGGTCGAGGCAGTCCTATCGGTGGTGGTTGAGTGTATAAGGGTGGAGGGAGTTGCCGTCGACGAGCTTCGCGACGGCCGGGGGCTTCGGGAGCAAAGTGGACTTGGGGCTACGGTGGCTCTTCGTCGCGCCGAGGTGTTGGTTGGCTTCGCAAGACGAAATGGAGTCGATTGGTGGTGTTGGGAGGGCCGGGGAGGCTCTGGCTGAGATGAACGGAGCCGGGAGGCGGCGGTGGCCGAACTGGCCGGAGACGGGGAAGGCGGCCTTCCTGGGGCGATTGCTGGCTACGGGAGCCCTAGTGGGTTGGCTTGGGGTCGCCTGAGTGCTCGGAGAGGTGCGGGGCTCCTTAAATAGACGGCCGAGATCGGTTTCCTGCGGCGGTGGATAAGGTCGCCGGCGAACCGCCTCTCTGTTGCGGCAGGTCGTCGTGGCGCCGACGAGTGCTAGCAGACGAGCGAGGGGATAAGTTTGGACTGCTCATGGGGCAGCTGGCGCGCGGCTGTGGCTTGGGCGGCACCGACCGTGGCAGGGGCTCACTGCGGATGCCGGCGTGCCGCCAAGGGGCTCTGATGGCGGTGCTGTAGGGAACCAGTGGCAGCTTGGCGCGTTCCAGCTGGTGGTCGAGGGTGGGGCGCAACTGTGCAGGGCGATCAAAAGTCAGGGGCGCGACGCGGCGGCTCGGTGCACGCGCGTGCAAAACGTGCGCGCCCAGAGCACGCACGCGACATGTTCGACAGAATGTCAAGGTGATCTAGAGCGCTCGGGTGAGGCTTCCAACTAATAGGACCAGGCTAGGGTTTGTAAGAGAGCAAATGGACATGTGGGTTAGGCCAGGAGACCAAGCTTGCAATGCTAACTAAAAACCATGTCAAAACTGGCCATGCACACAAGGTGTTTGGCAAAATACCAAAGGCACCTAGGCATTTCTTGGAGTGGTCATAATCTCCAGATTTGGGTCTCTTTAGGTGTAGGAGGTGGTGGCCATGTTAGTTTGTCAAGGGAAGAAACTTGCTAGTGCAAATATTTGAGAAAAATCAGTTTTTGGCAGAAACCAAAGGCTGTCATTTCATGAGCCAAAATACTCCAATGGGTTCATGCTCCTGGTCTTAAGGGTTTAGCAAGGAGAACTACAAGTAGGAAAAGGAATCATGGATAAAAGAGTAACTTAAAATGTGGTTGCTGTACAAACCATCAAGTTGGACCAGAATGGAAAAGAGGTTGAATCACTCAAATTTTTCCAAGAACATAGCTGGTTTTTTTGCAAAAAGTTGAACAATATACTCTTGTTAACATCCCAAAATTTTGGTGGAAGTTTGAAAGAGGTATTTAAATAGGTTGTAGTGCAAAACTGCCCACTGGACCAGATTTGAAAATTAGGTGTGGAACTCAAAAGAGATTTGCACAAAATTGAGTTGGTGACATCACATGACCTCTCCAAATTTTTGGTTGGAATATTAAACAGATTTATCAAATGGTTGTAGTTCAAAAAGAGCTCGAAAACTAAAGATAAAGCACTTTAAGGGATAAAGCTTAGAGAGAAAATAATTATGTAAATAATTCTACTGATTAAGAAATGTTATATTGAGAGAGCATAGAAGTCCAATACATTTTTGTAAAGTTTCCACTTCGGGTAAAACTCCTCAATATTAAAGAAAAGGGGTTTTGAAATCAACAGAAAACCTAGAAAGCAAAAATTTTAAAGTCCTGTCAAAGTTTTAATAATTAAAGCATGGTCAAATTTTTGGGGTGTTACAAGCATTGATTAGATTTTCCCATTCTTCAATTGTGGACTAGTACGTTGTACCTTCAGACATCCAAACTATTTTGCCATTAGGATAAAAGTGAGCTGTGGAGTAGAATTGCATTATGAGCTCATCATTCCACTTTGTGAACTTCTGTCCAACAAAGTCATTAACTCCACAACCCTTGAAGCTGTCAAACACACCTGGGTAGTCTTCCTCATTCTCCTTCATGTATTTCCAGTCCAACCACCTCATGTCACAAACAATTGGTTTCTTGTCCAGAAGTATAGTCTCATAGAAATCCTGCTGTTCCTTAGTGTGGAACCTGTAGTCAACAGCAGTCCTTCTCCTGATTGCATAAGGATCAGAAATTCTCCATTGTCTGAGTCCAGCATCCATCCTCAACTTCATGTTCTTAGCCACATGTGAGCATCATTGTGGTCCGGAATCTTTAGCTTCAACATTCTCGAGATATGCTCTTCATCATCTTCGTCTTCAACAACAACATTAGGCACTAGGGCCTTGTTCTTCTCAGCAACTGGTATGTTTCTGATATTCCTCTTAGGTGCAGTCTTGGGCTTGGAGGCAGCTTCGGGTGCTTCTTTGGGCTTTGATGATGCAGCCCCTGACCTAATAGCATCACCCATAAGCTTTTGTGCCTTGGGTGCTGGAGCAGCAGCTTCTTCTTCCTCTTCCTCTTCCATCATGGAAGGCTGTCCAACAACTCTGGCCATGGTCTTCTTGACCCTTTCCTTCCTCTTCTTCCCTTCTGCAGCAGCCTCTTTGGGATCAGATTTCTGAGGAACTTGAGTTGATGCTCTGACTTTCAGCATAGGTGTCCTCTTGGCAGGGACCTTCCTGTTTAATCCTGGCTTGATGGTTGCAGCAGAGCCATACTTGTCGGGGATATACCCCGTGGCGTAAACCGGCCGGAAGTATAACCCGGCCGGATTGGATGACTCATTGGTAACCCGCCCGGAGCTTGGCGGTTCACGGGCTACTCGCCCGGTCTTGGCGGTTCATTAGTAACCCGGCGGGCGCGTCAGAGGAGCGACAAGACCCGGTTGCCCAACTGGCGGTTCATGAAGGCCGGTTCATACTATGGTGGGCCGGTTTAAGAGGAAAGGCATGACGAATATTTACCTTACAAGGAATTAAGACCAGGACTTGTATCCGGTTTGTATTAGAGATAGACTAGTTCTAATCCTAATAGGACTCCACATGTAACCCGCCCCTTCAACATATATAAGGAGGGACAGGGCTCCCCAAAAGGGGGACAAGCTACAAGCTAGAAGAAACAATCTTAGGGCTAGACACAAAGAGGAGAGCCGGTTTACGGCGACTCCCTCGTGATGATAATGAGACCTAGCCTCAAACAGCATGTAGGGTTTTTACCGAATGATGTTTCCCGGGGCCCGAAGCTGTCTAAATCCCTGTCTTGTGTTGCATCTCTCGATTCCGCTCAAGCCCTCTCAAGCTACCACATAGATGCGTTGACCTCGCGACTAAGTCCTCACACTGAGGACATCTGCCGTGACAAATCCATGACAGTTGGCGCCCACCGTGGGGCCTGCGCACGGTGGTGTTGAGTTCTTGGAGGGCGCTATCCTAGGGTCCGAGAAGCTCCGTCCGGATCAATGAAAAAGTTCCGGTCGGTTCATCGGAGAGTTCCAGCCGGCTTGCCGAAAAAGTTCCATCAGTCTCATCGAAAGGTTCCGCCGGTTCGTCGGAAAGTTCCGGCCGGATCATTGAAAAGTTCCGACCGTCTTGACGAAAAGTTCTGTCTGAATCATCAAAGATTTCCGATTGCCTGAACGAAAATTTCAGTCCGAATCACCAAAGGGTTCCAACCGCATCGCCGAAAGGTTCTGTCTGAGTCATCAAAGAGTTCCGATTTAGGCTACAGAAAAGTTCCGGATTATCAAATACTTCCAGATTAGCAAAAAGTTCCGGACGGATTATCAAGAGCTTTCGGTTCAAAGGTTCCGGATTATCAAAAGTTCCGGCCGGATTATCAAGAGGTTCCGATTCAAAGGTTCCGGATTATCAAGAGGTTCCGATTCAAAGGTTTCGGATTATCAAGAGGTTCCGGTTCAAAGGTTCCGGATTATCAAAAGTTCCGGCCGCATTATCAAGATGTTTCGGTTCAAAAGTTCTGGATTATAAAAAGTTCCGGCCGGATTTTCAAGAAATTCTGGTTCCAGAAATTCTGGCTCAAAAAGTACCGGCCGAGTTATATGGAGAGCTCAGGAACTAGAAGTCACAGAACCAATCAACTCTTTTGTCAAAAACAAAAGCAGCAGTATGCATTATCTAGCGCCAGCATCCGGCAAAATATACCAGGTGCTATCCTTTCTATGTATTTTACCACTACATGTTAATTCATCCGACAACAATTACTCTGGCCTGTAATATTTTTACGCAGGGCAACTATTAAAAGAAAAAAAGGGGTGATGTTATACCACGGATGCATGTTCGGCTGTATTGTACGGCTTCACGGACAGGGTGTCGCGGTCCGGTTTGCGTCACCGTACCGGCTGACTCGCCCGTCCGCACCACCTTACAACGCCACGGACGACTCGCCCGTCCGCCCCCGCGGCCGGTTCATGCGCCGGCTTACAACGTCAAGGACAAATTGCTCGGCCGCACCGGCTTACAACGTCGGGCCGACTCATCTGTCTACTTCTACAGTTAACTCGGTCGTGATTAATTTTAGCATCACTGTGGTGATCATCATCTCCATGGCAGATAATTTCTGGCCTAGCACATCAGGTGATATCAATCTAAAAAATATTTTATTAACACATATTATTTTTGTCAAAGAACAGTTTACCTTTACCTTGGTCTGCAATATTGTTTATGTAGGACAATTGTTCACTGTCAAAACTATGGCTGTGTCATAGATGTATAAACTCGTGCCACCATTATGAATGTGCTAGTATCTTACCATGCCATCAAGCTCGATGAATATATATGCAAACCGCCATTCTGCAGACCGGTTTACATCAATATGACATGGCTAATTCTTCCGTCCACACCGGTTTACAACACCGCGGCCGACTCATCTGTCTGTGCCGCCTCTGATACGGCGGACGTCTTTACCATCCATCTCTCGCGATCCAGTCTACATCAACACACCGGGCCGCACCTGTCCACATGAGCTGTTTATTGAGTATGAGCAAGTCACAGCTTGGGTAGCCCGGTTTTCTTTCAACAAAATGGAGGCAAATTATCATATACTATCAACCGCCGCCCGCACTGGATGGCTCAATGGGAAGGCGCACAAGTCGCCGCCACTACAGTTTTGTTAACTTCAAATCACCAGTTGGAAGGAACCATTGGCCGAGTTGCTGACACGGCTCATATTGGATCATTTATAACCCACCGTAGTCACCTCAATCTTCTACAAATTCACATCGGGCTGTCAACACCGATGATATACAACTTATGTCGGTTTACATCACGGTCACATATGGAGAGTCTCAAGCCAACTCCTCGAGTCACCTTTGAGACTCGGGGGCTACGATGACATGACTCAGCAAATCTTGCCAGTTTCAGCAAAATTAAGAACCCTAGGACGATGGAGGGAAAGATAACCCGGTCCCGGAGGCTCCTGTTATATTGATGAAAACTTAAAGGCCGTCAGAAAATTTCCAGTTTAGAAACTATACGACAGTTACAAAATCGGGGCTCAATGAAGAAGTCCCGGGTCATCAGAAAGGATTCCGGTTTAAAATCTGGCTCAAGGGAAGTCAGTCTCACTGAAGCTCTCAAATATTCGGGTTACAATCCGGTTCAAGGGAAAGATATCTCCCACAAAGCTTTGAAGCTCTCGATATCCGGTTCAAAATCCCGGTTCAAGAAGGATTTATCTCTTGCAAAAAGTTAAAGGGTGCCAAAAAGGACCTGCTGCCATGATGCGCGGTTCAAACATGGGTATCATGCCTTATTGGCTTATCATATTGTTGATCACTTGGGGGCTTGGTCGTATTCAAACCATAGCCACGCCTCTTGATCGGTGTAATGCCACGAGGTCATTTGGGGGCTTTGGTCCTGTTCGAACCATAGCAAAACCTTTTGATAGGCGAAAGCCACAGCATCACTTGGGGACTTGGTCACGTCTGAACTAGTCATGCCTCTTGATCGTCCTAGTGCCATAGCATCACTTGGGGGCTTGGTCGAATCCGAACCATAACTACACCTCTTGATCGGCGTAATGCCAAAGCATCATTTCGGGACCTGGCTGATTTGAACCATAGCTACGCCTTTTGGGGGCATGGTATTTTCCGACCATGGTAATGCCTCTTGATCGGCTCAAAGCCTCATTTGCAATGGTTTTATCTTCGCCTTTGTTTGAATTCTGTTTTTCTTTTGATAAACATTTCTTTGTTGCAATTTCAAACCGACATTGTTAATCTGGTTCAGTTGTCAATTACAAATTGACGGAACATGGTCAAATCTTAATCCAGAGACTATCTGCCCGGTCTGATTTTCTGTTACCATCCTATTATGGAGTACACCGGTGTTTATTATAACCCGGAGCGGTTTACATTATAAACTGGCCTTATATTAACAGGAGCTATTTTCTCCAAAGTTTGGGATTTCAACCCCGCTTCAAGATTGGCCAGCCAACATCATGCTTGATAGTAGCAGGGCCTTTTAAGCTTCTTAACTGCAGAATACAGTTTGGAAACATATGATTCAAACAGGCATCAGTTGAAGATAAATATGCACGAAGGCATACCAAGACCAGTGGTCTAAACCGGCCTCCGGTTCACGCTTGGTTTGACTAGAAGTCACCAGTATTCTATATGGTTAATCTGGTGTTTATCACAAACCCGATACGGTTTTATCATAAACCGGCACAGTATGAAAGGAATTATTATTACTCAAGATTGGGGTTATCACTCTTACTACAAACAGTTGGTAAACCAACAATGTGATTCAATGTCACAGGTATGATATATTTCATTTTTTATTATTCTTAAGTGAAGCCTTGGTTATAAACCCGGCTTATATGTTGGGCATTATGACCCGTCCAACGGTAAACCGCCAGGACACTTTAAACTTGTTGTATGCAGAAACAGGTTGAATAAAGAATGATGATAAATCACCGGCGTTTACTAACCCGGCCTGGCGTTCGGTTATAATTCGCCAGTATGATGATAAATTATCCGGTGTTTATTAAACTGGACTGGCTTTAAGACGATAAGTCGCCAGTATGATGATAAATTATCTCGTGTTTATTAAACCGGCCTGGCATCAAGACGATAAGTCGCCAGTATATGATGAGAAATTATCTGGTGTTTAATAAACCGGCCTGGCTTTAAGATGATAAGTCGCCACTATATGATGAGAAATTATCCGGTTTTTGTTAACCCAGCCGGGCTTTGGACTATAAGTCGCCAGTATATATTTGGATTGCGCCATTGGAATAATCCGCTTATAAATCATTTGTTTATATTATTCAAATAGCCAAACTTGGCTGAATTTTCATTATGATATTGAATGAATAAGGTTTTCATACCGGATTATATTATCTTGAATAGCCAACATGGCTGGATTTTTATTATGGTTATTAATAACCGGTATTATTGAGGTTTTCAAAGTCGCTTTAGCGCAATGGCTATTTTTTATCAAAGGATATGATTTATTTTACAATGGAAGGAATAGTCCCGAGTCGTTGCAGGCTTACAACCCGGCTTTTGTGGGCTACATTATTCAAATTGAGGTTATATGCAAGTCTCATGTCGCTGCAAGCATGCACCATGACACTTGGGGGCTAATGCAAAGTCATTTTTTGGTCATCTTATTGAAGACCCGACTCATCATATCATAATGAGCCGGCCCTTGGGGGCTACCAATTGCTCCTGTCAAACATTCAAGGTATACAACCCTTAATCCATTATATTAAAGGATTCATTGCTCGGTTGGTAAAGCACAAAGCTCTTAACCTTGTGGACGTGGGTTCAAGCCCTACGATGGAAGCTACATTATAAGATGTTATTTTCATTGAAGTATATATCAATTCCCAGTTCAGTATTATCTTACTAAGCCAGCCCTTGGGGGCTACACATCACTGCTCAAATCTATATGATTATATTTACAAAGTCCCTGCTCATTATTGCATAATGACCCGGCCCTTGGGGGCTACACTGGTTGATGTTTTTTGAGCATCGGGCAATTACAAGTCCCAGGTTGCTGCAAGCATGACAACCCGGCACTTGGGGGCTACATAATATGGAGTGTTCAGTTTTTATTCGTGACTGGGATGAACAACATGGATTTCTTCAAAAGTGGAAGTATTCATATTGAAGCAAGTCTTAAACCATCACTTTGTTCTGCTCAAGACTTGGGGGCTACGGGTAATATGCATATCAGGAGAAATATTTTCAAATTCTCAGTTTGGAGAAAACCAGATTGACCCGGTGTCACCAATTAATCATTATGACCCTGTGGCTGCAACCCGACATCATCAACAATCATGAACCACCGTTGACAACAGTCATGACCCGGAATTATCAGTTTTTATAACCCGACAATGGTGGTTATCATAAACTGACAAGTTTTACATCTTCAAACCGGCTGAATATCAAATGAGTATTTCAAGACCAACATTTCTTAAACCGGCGCTTTGAAAGCGGACTCAAGTGGATTATTCTTCACAATATTTTTCTATGAGAAACCAACGTCAGCAATTTGAGTATGAAGCTAGTTATTGACCCGGATTTTCTAGAAGGAGGAAATGACAAAGACTTAAGGATGATCAGGAGCCGGTTTACAAGAATTCTTAACCCGGAGCACAACCTGTCAAATTTGTTCTTGGGTTTATTTTACAGGATCAGTTTAACATGGATAAATCCAAATTAAACTGGGGGCTAATGTCGGGGATATACTTCCGACCGGGTTATACTTCCAGTCCTGGACGGGTGTAAAACTGATCCTGTAAACCGTGGATATACCCCGTGGCGTAAACCGGCCGGAAGTATAACCCGGTCGGACTAGACGACTCACTGCTAACCCGCCCGGAGCTTGGCGGTTCACGGGCTACTCGCCCTGTCTTGGCGGTTCATTAGTAACCCGGCGGGCGGGTCAGAGGAGCGACAAGACCCGGTTGCCCAACTGGCGGTTCATGAAGGCCGGTTCATACTATGGTGGGCTGGTTTAAGAGGAAAGGCATGACGAATATTTACCTCACAAGGAATTAAGACCAGGACTTGTATCCGGTTTGTATTAGAGATAGACTAGTCCTAATCCTAATAGGACTCCACATGTAACCCGCCCCTTCAACATATATAAGGAAGGACAGGGCTCCCCAAAAGGTGGACAAGCTACAAGCAAGAAGAAATAATCTTAGGGCTAGACACAAAGAGGAGAGCCGGTTTACGGCGACTCCCTCGTGATGATAATGAGACCTAGCCTCAAACAACATGTAGGGTTTTTACCGGATGATGTTTCCCGGGGCCCGAAGCTGTCTAAATCCCTGTCTTGTGTTGCGTCTCTCGATTCCGCTCAACCCCTCTCAAGCTACCACATAGATGCGTTGGCCTCGCGACTAAGTCCTCACACTAAGGACATCTGCCGTGACAAATCCACGACAGTTGGCCCAACTGGCGGTTCATGAAGGCCGGTTCATACTATGGTGGGCCAGTTTAAGAGGAAAGGCATGACGTATATTTACCTTACAAGTAATTAAGACCAGGTGAGGGAGTCCCGGACTATGGGGTGTCCGGATAGCCGGACTATCGTCACGGCCGACTCCAAGACTATGAAGATACAAGACTGAAGACTTCGTCCCGTGTCTGGATGGGACTTTCCTTGGCGTGGAAGGCAAGCTTGGCGATACGGATATGTAGATCTCCTACCATTGTAACCGACTCTGTGTAACCCTAACCTATCCGGTGTCTATATAAACCAGAGGGTTTTAGTCCGTAGGACGAACAACAATCATACCATAGGCTAGCTTCTAGGGTTTAGCCTCCTTGATCTCGTGGTAGATCTACTCTTGTAATACCATATCATCAATATTAATCAAGCAGGAATAGGGTATTACCTCCATCGAGAGGGCCCGAACCTGGGTAAAAACATCGTGTCCCTTGTCTCCTGTTACCATCCACCTAGACGCACAGTTCGGGACCCCCTACCCGAGATCCGCCGGTTTTGACACCGATATTGGTGCTTTCATTGAGAGTTCCTCTGTGTCGTCACCGATAGGCCCGATGGCTCCTTCGATCATCAACAACAACGCGGTCCAGGGTGAGACTTTTCTCCCCAGACAGATCTTCATGTTCGGTAGCTTTGCGCTGCGGGCCAATTCGCTTGGCCATCTATAGCAGATCGAAAGCTAAGCCCCTGGCCATCAGGTCAGATCTGGAAGTTTAAACTATACGGACGATATCCACGGAGACTTGATCTTCGACGGATTCGAGCCGCAGCCAAGCGCGCCGCACTGTCTCGATGGGCATGATCTAGCTCTGCAGCCGAATACTGCCCTGGAGGCCGCACCAGTATCCGCTCCGACCCTTAATCCGGAGCCGGATTCCCTGATCGAGGACGAGTGGTTGGACATCACCTCAGGGGCTACAATCTCTACGACGATTGAGTCGAACTCCATCCCTGTCCTTTGCGAAGACCTCGACTCCAGGGTGCCGGACTCCTCTCCGGACTCCGAACCCTCGGCGCCCTTGCCAATCGAACCCGATTGGGCGCCCGTTATGGAGCTCACGACCGCGGACATCTTTCAGCACTCGCCCTTTGGCGACATCCTGAATTCACTAAAGTCTCTCCCTTTATCCGGAGAGCCCTGGCCGGACTACGGTCAGGAAGGTTGGGATGCGGACGATGAAGAAATTCAATGCCCACCCACCACCCACTTCATAGCCACTGTCGAAAGCTTACACGACATGCTCGATTTCGACTCCGAAGACATCGACGGTATGGACGACGATGTAGGAGACAACAATGAACCAGCACCTATAGGATGCTGGACAACCTCATCCCATGATGTATACATGGTGGATACACCTAAAGGAAATGAAGATGAGGAACAACGGGACGCTACGAATTATAAATCCCTCGAAAAGCAGTCAAAACGGCAACGTAAACGCCGAACAAAGTCCTGCCTCAACAAAGACCCAGCCATAGAGCAGGGCGAACCGGTGGACAACGAACAAGCTGTCGAGCAATCGTCCAAACAAGACAACCTGGATAAACAATCTGTCCCCGGCGAAGATAACAGTCCGGACGATCTCACACCGGACAAACCATTAGAGCAAAATGACCTCCAGAAAAGGCTCGTCGCCACTGCGCGTAGCCTGAAAAAGCAGAAGCGGAAGCTCAAAACAGCGGAAGATGCACTCAGGATCAGATGGAGCTAAGTATTCAGCACCGCAAATAAGTATGGCGACAGTCGCCGAACAAAGAGCTACCGAAAAGAAAGCTACTGCCCGAATTCGACGAGGAGGCCTTAGAGCCCCCTCAATTAAAAAGCAAGAAGGCCACCCGGTCGGATGGACGACCTCACGGCAAAAAGAAAAGCCAAGAACAATGGCCGCATTAACAAGCCTCATGACCCGCTTTTGTGCGGGAGAGGATAGCTAGCTAGCAAGATGCAGCACCAGCGAACCAAGTACATCCGAAATCAGGGATGGAAACGGGAAACCACGGCGCAACAAGGACCAGTGCCGGATTAAAAGGAACAGTCCAAAGAGCACGGCAGTTAACGCCGGATTCAAAAGCTCACGGCAGAACAACAAAAAACTGCCCCTTAAGGACAATAGCGATGAGCTATCCAACTTCAACAAAATCTTGGACAAGATATGTCAAATCCAAAGTACTCCTGGGAGGCCTACCAACCATACCCACAGAAATTGTTGGGTCTTCAAACAGTCCGGCAGACTGAACGCCGAACACAAGGGGCTCGACACACCAAGTGAAGATGACGACACGCACCACAAGCAGAGCCTCGAAAAAAAAAACTTTCCCGCAGGAGGTCAAAACAGTAAACTCAGTTCACGTGATCAAAGGGAAAAACAGAGCGGCACCCACTAAAAGGCGCGCCGCACACTGGTTGTCAAAACCAATCACCTTCGACCATCAGGACTATTCCGATAATATCCGGAACGCAGGATGGACTGCCTTGATATTGGATCCTATAATCGACGGATTCCAATTTACACATGTCCTCATGGATGGCGGCAGTGACATAAACCTGATATATCAGGACACAATCCGCAGGATGGGGATAAACCCAATCAAAATTTGCCGTAGCAACACCTCCTTTAAAGGAGTAATGCTAGGCCCATATGCCCTTTGTACGGGCTCCATAGTGCTGGAAGTCGTGTTTGGTTCATCCGACAACTTCCGTCGCGAAAGGTTACTCTTCCATGTCGCCCCGTTTAAAAGTAGCAATCAAGCACTATTGGGATGTGAAGCTTTCGCCCGCGCTAACGCAATATCGCACTATGCATCTCTAACACTTAAAATGCCCGGTCCACGCGACATCATCTCGTTAAAAGGAAGAATTAAGTGTTACTCGAGCACGGAAGAACGGGAGACTGCCTTGACAGCCCCACAGCTATCCGGCTCTGCTAGGCAAAGAACCTGAATTGGTCATTCAAACCCCGGACACGGTTAGATGAGTCCGGCTCCTACTAGCGGCATACCCCCATACGAGGGGCCGCATGCATGTATAACAAGAGACAATAAAGCTCAATTTTATTCAATTCTGTACTCTATTTATGTAATATTAGATACATCTTTTGCACAATCCTTTTTCTTTCAAACTAAGTTCCTCTCTTTTACAGATGAACAACGTGCTACACCCGTCCAGGATAAGGCACAACGGAGACACAGGGGCAAACGTGCAGTAGGGACCCGTTGCAAGGATTCTTTTCAGATTAAGACCCTGCGTAAACCTTTTTTCACTGTCTCTTGTTGATATACATCCCCCCGGTCCCTTAATATAACCGAGGAGGAGGCTGGTGTTTTGGCATTGGCCGCACCAGAATTTTTGCGCGTACTTGGACACCAGGGGCTTAGGGCATTATTCTGCCCATTTTCATAAGGACCGAATACCTTAGGGATTATTCGGCATCTCGAGTTAGGCCTTATATGCATCAGCTCCGAATCATGTCTTTGGTCAAATGTTGGGTTGCCCGGCTCCTGTGTTTTGCTGCCTTACATAACGTTTTCACGGATAACGCGGCACCAGGAGAACTACTGCGATTGTGCCCCGGTTTGGCCGGGCGAGCACCTCAGTAGAGAAAGCCGAAAACTGACTGTCATGATATAGCGAGAGACTGGTCAACCACTCGATGACTCACAGGAATGTTTAGGATTCCTCCGCATTAACGAAGGACCAGTTTTCGGTCAGGCACGTACGCACCCTGAAATCGGGAGAGTGCGGTGCCCCAAGGGGCTATATAGTAGCCCCACCCTCGAACTCCTATGGCTAAGTGAAAGTGATAAAGCATTATAGTCCGGTTGCCTGGTTTGCTACGCTATCACCTCCTTAACAGGACCAAGACGTTGGATTAAGTGTGAAAAAGCGCTTTCTTTTGCAAACACCCCCGCACTATGTGCGTGGGGGCTGAAGCCAAGTACTGCCATCTTTCAGGTTATATACACATATACATAAACGGCCGCACAGGGAGTAGTTTACTACTTGAACGCACAAGTATAAAAAGCCCTTATATTACATCGAAACATTGTTTTCACAAATCATACATGTCATTTAAACATAATATCCTTCGAGCATTGCGTCTCTATTAAACGAGCGCCCGGCAGGACTTCTTCAAAGTAGTGCTCAGCAGGCACTCGGCTTCTGTCCGAATCTTGGGATGCAACGTCCAGTATGTCTTGACACGGGCAATAGCCATTCGAGCTCCCTCAATATACGCCGATCGCTTCATTGCATCGATACGCGGCACCGCACCAAGAAACTGCTGCACTAAACCAAAATAGCTCTTCGGCTGGGGTCCGTCCGGCCACAAGTGAGTCAAGACATGCTTCATGGCAAATCCGGACAATCGATTCAGCTCGGCCTATTCGGCCAACCGATCGGTCAGTGGCTGAGGACGCTCCGGACTATGGAATTGCGACCAATATAGCTTTTCCCTTCTGTGCCCCTTCTGGCCCCGGAAGTGCTCAACCGCGTCCGCGGCGCTCGCCGCCAAGTCCAGATAAGCATCCTTTGAACTCCACAACTTATCCAATTGAGCATACTTTGGATCTGTATATTTCCTCCGCAGCAGAAACACTTTTCCAGCCGCAATTGCCCCGGCCTGACTCAGCTCCTCCTTGGCAGCTCTCAAAGCCGATTGGGCATTCTTGGATTCGGTGGCGGACTTCTTTAGGCCCTCTTGTTCCGCTTGACATTCCTTTTCAAGAACCTCGCAGCGATCGGTAGTATTGCTTAACTTTTTGGCCATATCGGCTATCTCCTCTTTGCTTCGGCAGTGAGCAGCCCGTTCAGCTTCTAGCTCTTCGGCCGCCTTTAAAGCGGCCGCATTACTAATTCTGGCTTGCTCTTTCGCTCGCGCGAGTTCTGCCCGCAGCTCCTCCACGGCAGCGGCACCATCTGCATTAAGCATACGAATAGTAAGACATGGGCGTCAAGCTCCCTTACAAGGTGTCCGCATAGAGGTCGCATACCTTGTGACTCGTCAAACCGTTTATTGACCAGCGCGATGTCCGCATCCGCCTCGTCAAGTTGCTGCTTTAGTTCGGCATATTCAGCAGTCCGGCTGGCCTCCGCACGCCCCGCCACCTGTTAGGAGCGGCGATATGTTATAATTAAGAATTTGATCCTCGGCACATTGACAATTTTGACAACATACCGAGTCTCAGGGGCTACTATCTATACAGGGCGCACTTTATATGCATAACTGTTAGAAGGTACATCATTTTTGCGTACCTCAAACCCTGTCAGTAAGCTTCCGACGGCTTCATGCAATCCGCTCTCCGCGGATAAAATTCTTTCAATCACCGTACCCATTAGAGCACGGTGATCTTCTGAAATAGCCGCTCGCTCGAGCAGATCCTTCAGCTCCTCCGACCGCACGCCACTTGGCGCCGGACCTTCCGGCCCCGCCGGACTTGGGGGAACCCTCCGCGACGACACCTCCGGGTCGTCCGCCTCACATGAGGATGCGACAGGTGGAGGCGTTGCGCTCTCCATCATCTCCGGAAGAAGATCCCCCGAAGACAAGCTCTGCTGAGAAGGGCTGAGGTCCGAACTACAAGGTACAATTTCGGTTATCCTCATGAATAAACACAGGGACGTTCCTTATTTACAAGACCCCATCTTTTAACTTACGGCTCGCTGGAGGGCTGATCCCCTTGGGGAAATAATGCGGCTGGGTTACTTCCCAGCGCCGGACTCTCTGCCGAAGATTCCTTTCCCCTCTTTGAGGCCTTGACCTCCGGATCTTCCGAAGCGGTCCTCTTCTCTCCTCGGAAGGTGGGACTCTTAATCCCTCCTTCCTTGATAGCCTCCTTCGTAGAGGCGGTTGCTTCCCTGCTCCCCCCTTCGCCTTCTTCAAAGGGCGCGACCTTCAACATCTTGGTCAACAGGGGATCCGGCGTGGTCTCTGGGAGGGGAGCCGGACACCTTATTAACTTTGCCTTGGCTATCCACTCCTATTCAAGAAACAGCTCCTTTAAAGGGCATATATATGAAATAAGTCAATGAACAGCTTTTCCGGTTACATGACTACTTACTTGAGTATCTGGGCGATTGCAGCTTAGTCCTGCGTCCTCGGTCAAGTCCGGACACTTCTTTTGTGATCCGAAGAACAGTTTATACATCTCCACGGGCATCGTGCACATAAAATATTGGAGAGCTTGTGGTCCCTCCGGATTGAATTCCCACAGGCTGAGTGGGCGACGTTTGCAGGGCTGAAGGCGCCGGATCACCATAACCTGCGCCACTGCAACCAGATTTATCCCTCTTTCCTGGAGATCTCGAATACGGCCCTGCAGTAGGGGAACGTCATTGGACGGCCCCCAGTCGAGCCCCTTGTTGACCCATGATGCCAGCCGCTGTGGTGGACCTGAGCGGAAGGCAGGGAGCGCCGCCCATTTGGTGCCCCTGGGAGCGGTGATATAAAACCACTCCCGTTGCCACAAACCAAGCTCCTCTTGAAAAGAGCCCTTGAGCCACGGAGCATCAGCACATTTGCTTATGACCGCCCCTCCGCACTCTGCTTGCTGCCCCTTGATCATCTTTGGCTCCACCTTGAAGGTCTTGAGCCACAATCGAAAGTGGGGGGTAATATGGAGGAAGGCCTCACATACGATAATGAATGACGAGATATTGACGGTGGACTCCGGATTCAAGTCATGGAAATCAAGCCCATAATAAAACATGAGCCCCCGCACAAAGGGATCCATCGGGAAGCCTAAACCCCGAAGGAAGTGGGACACGAACACCACGTTCTCGCCAGGCTCAGGAGTGGGAATGACCTGCCCTGGAGCAGGCAGCCTATGCGAGATCTCCCCGGTTAGATACCTGGCGTCTCGCAGCTTTAGCACATCCTCTTCTGTGACGGAGGAAGACATCCATCGGTCGTGCTGGTCGGAGCCGGACATCGTCGAAACTCCGAAGCACCTAAATCTGAAGCTTTGGGTGTTGGAACTCGAGGAAAAGCCTTAAGTTTAGGCTCCCTTCCTTCACTGAACTGATTCACCCGGGTCCAAACCTGCTGAGCTAGCTAATTTTTCCTTTACGAGATCTCGGCTCTTCGGAATGATTGGAGAGAGCCCCGCCTCCTCTTGGTTGGTGCCGGGCCCGAGAGTGATGGGACTACTTCCTTAAAGAGCCTTTCGTTCGGGCCGGCAGGAGCGAAATCGATGGAGGGTGTAAAGAAGAAGAGGGCCTTGGTCTCATTATAAAGAGGTTGAATACCAAGAGCCCACCCTGTGGTCAATTAGGACTCGCCTTTAATAGAGAAGGCAGGCCAAAGGGCACGGTTGTGTTACCCACATCCATATTGATGAGAATCCCGGAATAAGGGGGCACGATCTACGCTTCGATAAGACGTGCCAAGGAAACCGCCTCGCTAAACACGCTGAGGTGGGAACAGTAAAAAAACCATTCATATAAAGGCCTTGCCTTGGTGTGATGTCACGCCGCGGAATACGTCAGCAGATCTGTGCAAAAATTATTCTCTCTACGGTGTTATGTGGAACTTGTTTTATAGAGCCGGACACTATCCTTGTGTTCAAAACCTTCTATGAACTATTCGGAGGAGGAACCCGCCTCACAATGCCGAAGACAATCAATGCGCTGGACTCATTGTCATTGAAGCCTGGTTCAGGGGCTACTGAGGGAGTCCCGGACTAGGGGGTGTCCGGATAGCCGGATTATCGTCACGGCCGGACTCCAAGACTATGAAGATACAAGATTGAAGACTTCGTCCCGTGTCCGGATGGGACTTTTCTTGGCGTGGAAGGCAAGCTTGGCGATACGGATATGTAGATATCCTACCATTGTAACCGACTCTGTGTAACCCTAACCTATCCGGTGTCTATATAAACCAGAGGGTTTTAGTCCGTAGGACGAACAACAATCATAACATAGGCTAGCTTCTAGGGTTTAGCCTCCTTGATCTCGTGGTAGATCTACTCTTGTACTACCCATATCATTAATATTAATCCAGCAGGAGTAGGGTATTACCTCCATCGAGAGGGCCCAATCCTGGGTAAAAACATTGTGTCCCTTGTCTCCAGTTACCATCCGCCTAGACGCACAGTTCGGGACCCCCTTCCCGAGATCCGCCGGTTTTGACACCGACACCAAGACTTGTATCCGGTTTGTACTAGAGATAGACTAGTCCTAATCCTCATATGACTCCACATGTAACCCGCCCCTTCAACTTATATAAGTAGGGACAGGGCTCCCCAAAACGGGGACAAGCTACAAGCAAGAAGAAACAATCTTAGGGCTAGACACAAAGAGGAGAGCCAGTTTACGGCGACTCCCTCGTGATGATAATGAGACCTAGCCTCAAACAACATGTAGGGTTTTTACCGGATGATGTTTCCCGGGGCCCGAAGCTGTCTAAATCCCTGTCTTGTGTTGCGTCTCTCGATTCCGCTCAACCCCTCTCAAGCTACCACATAGATGCATTGGCCTCGCGACTAAGTCCTCACAATAAGGACATCTGCCGTGACAAATCCACGACAATACTCCTTCTTGAGTTCTTTCTTGAAGGTGGCCTCATCTTCTTCTGCCACATAGTCTTCATCCTCAGAGTCTGAAGTTCTCTTCTTTCTGGCCCTGGTGGCAGCTTTGGGCAAGTTGCTTGGGGTGCTCCTGCTGCCTTCATCTGAGGTGCTAGAGGTACTAGTGCCCTCACTCATGTGAATCTGCTCCTCTGGCTGGTTCTGTCTGTCAATTTGATCAGACATACTGCAAACACTGACTGCTGACCCTGTGAATAGATGTAGATGAGATAGAACGGATAAGCATCACAAAATATAGAGGTTTTTGCAGAAGAATGAGTCAAAAATTTAGTTTTAGTTTTCCACAGAAAGCATTTCGGATCAACCGATTTATGAACTCGGTGATACCGAAGCAGCTTTTGGAACCTAAACTGGTGAACTCGGTCAGATCGAGTCACAGTTAGGTGGCACCAAGACTGCTAGGGTTTCACAAAGTCCTGAACTCGGTCACACCAATTTGCAATTCTCGGTCAGACCGAGAATCACTTGTGCAATGGCCTTAGCCGAATCGGCGGAACCGAGTTCTACAACTAGGTGGGTCCGAGATGGTTTCGGCGGAAACCTAACCCTAAATTTTCAATTCACTTCTAATATATGGATTGTTTTGACTGGATAGAATCGTTTCAATCGTGGCAAGAATCATGATGAACACAATGTGCTAGGAATCGGACGGGGATAACACTGTGATCAAGTCCATACCCTAGTTTGGCGATGAACTCGCTATGGCGGCAACGGCGGGGTTGAATTCCTTTGACGGCGGCGGAGACCAGCGACTGGAGGCGGCTGGCGACGAGGACGATGATCCGGAGACCCTGGAGGCAGAGCGAGCTATGCGCGGGCGAAGAGGTTTGGAGAAAGTTTCCAAATTTTTGCCCGTGAGTATATATAGCCCGACCCTGTCGCTGTGACTGAGTGGAACGACTCGGTGGCACCGAGATGCATAACTGTTGACAGTTACAACAACTCGGTGTGACCGAAATGTTCAAATCGGTTGCACCAAGATTGAAAACCTAGATCGAATTAGTGATCTCGGTATGACCGAAATGGAAGAATCGGTCAGACCGAAACTCACAAAGAAGTTTTGGAAGTTTAAGTCTATGACGAATCGGGGACTCCGAGTGCTCCTCACACAGAGTGGTTCGAATCTGACTTGATCAAATCTTGTGATGTAGCATGAATAGAGTTTGAGACAAGAAAAGCATAGATAGTTAGAGAAGGTTCTTAGGCATTCTTGTTCATCCACTTGGCAAAAGAAAAAGAAGCCAATCAATCAAAGCAACAAGTGGATGTCCTCGAATGAGTTAAATATGCAACCAACATGCTCACACAATAGAATGACAAATGAAATATGTGGCAAAGCATGCACAAGCAATTCTAGCATCTATGAAGCAATTGGCGATGACTAGGTCATCTATATATGAGTATATTGACTTAGGAGTCAAATGAGAACATTTGATCATAGGTCATACTCATCGTTTAAGCTCAGGTGGGGTTACCACTTTTACATAATGCATTGATGTGTTCACGCCATTAGAGTTGCTTTGCCTCAATTCTTAGAGTTAAGATCCCCCTAGATGTGGGATCCCCCCTTAGAGGGATGAACTAACCTTTGGTTTTGTCGATGGTGACTTCATGTAGGTGTTGAAGATGTGGATGCTCAATGTTGATGAAGATCATTTGGAGCAATCCTTTTGAGTGATTTGCACTTTCAATACCTACACGGGTTAGTCCCACAAGGAACAAACAAGTATATCCATAGACATAGAGTGATGCACAAACAAGATGATGTCCATGAAAGCATTAGGTTACCTTGTCCCTTGTTTTACCAACAAGAGGGTTTGTGACTCCTTGAACTAGTGCAAGATGTGGAAGTTGATTGCACTTGTCCTTGCCAAAATGATATGAGTTTAGAATGTTGGCGGAGTCACCCTCATGAACTCTCTAGTTCTTCTTCTTTGGGATCACCATCATATTGATGGAATCCTTGGAGTTGTAGTCGTACTTGACATAGTCTTGGGAATCCACTTGACCAAGGCCTTAGGAGCTTCTTCAAATGCATCAATCTCCTCTTGAAGCTTGTCCTTGCCTTTTTGCTTGTGGTCTTGTGGTGGAAGATCATCTTGATCTTGTGTCACCTTGAAGGAAGTAGGATCGTACTTCTCTTGTTGAGGAACGAACTTCGTCTGGGGATATTGATCTTCTTCCCACTCAACTCCATTGGCATTGAACTTCCGTTCAAAACCAACACCTTGGTTCTTCCGGTGCCTTCCTTGCTTGCGTACAATTTCCTGAAATTGCTTACTCCCCGCAAGGCTCTTGTAAACACCTTTCTCTATAATTCCCTTCAATAAGCTATTTTCTTGCTCAAGTGTAACTTGGCTAAGAGAATCATTAGTGGAATCAAGAGAACTACTAGAAGCAACAATATTAGATTTAGCATGATTATTGTTACTACTAGAGGAAGAATCCTTATTGTTCTTGTTAATGGACCTGACTTGAGGCACGTGAGTAGATAAGAGTAAACGCTTGTCAATGTAAGAAGAATTTTTATTACGGAGATCATCATTGATTGCCTTTAAGAACTCATGCTCTTGCTCAAGGTTGATCTTTTCAAAGCGTAATTTCTCGTGAGTCCTTAAAAGTTCTCGATGATCTTCTAAGATAGTTTCATGAGCTAACTTAAGAGAGTTAAGTTCTTTAGTAAGAAGCTCAATCTTCTCCTTATCATTGTCATTCGTTTCTCTTGATTAGCATGATTAATTGATGTTTCATCATAGTATTCATCACTAGAGTTGTCAACAAGTAAATCATCATCACCTAACAAGTCATCTTCATCACTATTGAAATCAACATACTCGGGGTGTGTTACCATAGGTCCTTTAGCCATGAAGCATCTTCCAATTCCTTCATTTGGTGAATCAAATATGTCGTAGGAGTTGGTCGACACAAGTGCTAGACCGGCAACACCTTCATCTTGAGTATGTTCGGAGTTGGAGTGATAGCTTCTCTTGGAGTGATTGTCGAAGTCGGAGCCGGATACCAATTCACCAACATGAGCTTGATGTCCTCGTTTTGTGTAGCCCCTTGATGACTTTTCCTTCCTTTCTGAATCCTTGCTTCTCCTGGATGTTCTTCGTTCATAATGATCATCTCTACTCCTCCTCTCTCTTGGTGGTGATTCTTCTCTTCTACTTCTCCTCTTGGGTGATTCTTCTCTTCTTTTGTGGGGTGCCGTACACTCATTGGAATAGTGTCCGGGTCTCCCACAATTGTAGCAATTGCGCTCTCGACTGGAAGATCTTTTGTCATTGTAGGACCTTGACTTGGAGCTTCTCTCTTTGCTTCTACTCTTGTAGAATTTGTTGAAGTTCTTCACCATTAAGCTCAATTCTTCATTGAAGGTTTGTTTCTCACTTGATGATGTAGGGGATTCACATGAGGCTTTGTAAGCACCACTTGACTTGTTGTTAAGTTCCTCCTTATCCTTGAGTGACATCTCATGAGCAACAATTCTTCCAATGACCTCTGTTGGCTTGAGATTCTTGTAGTTTGGCATCATTTGGATCAATGTGCACACGGTATCATATTTTCCATCCAATGCTCTTAGGATCTTCTTGATGATGAATTTGTCGGTCATCTCTTCACTTCCTAAGCCCGCAATCTCATTTGTGATAAGAGCAAGCCTAGAGTACATTTCAGCGACACCTTCACCATCCTTCATTTTGAACTTGTCAAGTTGACTTTGGAGCACATCCAACTTGGATTCCTTAATGGAGTCGGTACCTTCATGCATATCAGTCAAAGTATCCCATATTTCCTTTGCATTCTCAAGATGGCTGATTTTATTGAATTCTTCGGGGCACAATCCATTGAATAGGATATCACAAGCTTGAGCGTTGTATTGCAGCATCTTCAACTCTTCAGCGCTAGCTTCGTGATTTGGTTCTCTCCCATCAAAGAATTCACCTTGCAAGCCAATGCACACAATAGCCCAAACGGCGGGATTATGTCCGAGAATATGCATTTTCATCTTATACTTCCAACTGGCAAAATTCGTACCATCAAATTAAGGACCTCTACGGTGATAATTTCCCTTGCTAGACGCCATACTCTCCTAGGTTGTGAAACCAAGGCTATGACCACCGATAGCTATGGAAGTCAAAGAAAATGGAAACAAAGCTCTGATACCACCTGTAGGATCAGAAGTATGTCTAGAGGGGGAGTGATTAGACTGCTTGAACAATTAAAAACATAACCTTTTCCCAATTTTAGTCTTTGGAAGATTTTAGCTATCTTAGCACAAGTCAAGCAATCTTCACACAATTCAAGCAAGCATGCAAAGAGTATATGAGCAGCGGAAAGTAAAGCATGCAATTTGCAAGAATGTAAAGGGGAAAGGTTTGGAGAATTCAAACGCAATTGGAGACACAGATGTTTTTGTCGTGGTTCCTATAGGTGGTGCTATCGTACATCCACGTTGATGGAGACTTCAACCCACGAAGGCTAACGGTTGCGCGAGTCCACGGAGGGCTCCACCTATGAAGGGTCCACGAAGAAGCAACCTTGTCTATCCCACCATGGCCGTCGCCCATGAAGGACTTGTCTCACTAGCGGTAGATCTTCACGAGGTAGGCGATCTCCTTGGCCTTACAAACTCCTTGGTTAAACTCCACAATCTTGTCGTAGGCTCCCAAGTGACACCTAGCCAATCTAGGACACACCACTCTCCAAGAATTAAAAAATGGTGTGTTGATAATGAACTCCTTGCTCTTGTGCTTCAAATGATAGTCTCCCCAACACTCAACTCTCTCTCACGGGATTTGGATTTGGTGGAAAGAAGATTTGAGTGGAAAGCAACTTCGGGAAGACTAGAGATCAAGATTCATATGGTAGGAATGGAATATCTTGGCCTCAACACATGAGTAGGTGGTTGAGGGAGTCCTGGACTAGGGGGTGTCTGGATAGCCGAACTATCATCACGGCCGGACTCCAATACTATAAAGATACAAGATTGAAGACTTCGTCCCATGTCCGGATGGGACTTTCCTTGGCGTGGAAGGCAAGCTTGGCAATATGGATATGTAGATCTCCTACCATTGTAACCGACTCTGTGTAACCCTAACCTATCCGGTGTCTATATAAACCGGAGGGTTTTAGTCCGTAGGACGAACAACAATCATACCATAGGCTAGCTTCTAGGGTTTAGCCTCGTTGATCTCGTGGTAGATCTACTCTTGTACTACCCATATCATCAATATTAATCAAGCAGGAGTAGGGTATTACCTCCATCGAGAGGGCCCGAACCTGGGTAAAAACATCGTGTCCCTTGTCTCCTGTTACCATCCGCCTAGACGCACTGTTCGGGACCCCCTACCCGAGATCCGCCGGTTTTGACACCGACATTGGTGCTTTCATTGAGAGTTCCTCTGTGTCGTCACCTATAGGCACGATGGCTCCTTCGATCATCAACAACGACGCGGTCCAGGGTGAGACTTTTCTCCCCGGACAGTACTTCGTAGTCGGTGGCTTTGTACTGCGGGCCAATTCGCTTGGCCATCTGGAGCAGATCGAAAGCTACGCCCCTGGCCATCAGGTCAGATTTGGAAGTTTGAACTATACGACCGATGTCTGCGGAGACTTGATCTTCGACGGATTCGAGCCGCAGCCAAGCGTGCCGCACTGTCTCGATGGGCATGATCTAGCTCTGCAGCCGAACAGTGCCCTGGAGGCCGCACCTGCATCCGCTCCGACCCTTAATCCAGAGCCGGATTCCCCAATCGAGGACGAGTGGTTGAACACCACCTCGGGGGCTACAATCTCTACGGCAATTGAGCCGAACTCCATCCCTGTCCTTTGCGAAGACCTTGACTCCAAGGTGCCGGACTCCGAACCCTCCGTGCCGCTACCAATCGAATCTGATTGGGCGCCGGTCATGGAGTTCACTGCCGCGGGCATCTTTCAGCACTTGCCCTTTGGTGACATCCTGAATTCACTAAAGTCCCTCTCTTTATCCGGAGAGCCCTGGCCGGATTACGGCCAGGAAGGTTGGGATGCGGACGATGAAGAAATTCATCGCCCACCCACCACCCACTTCGTAGCCACTGTCGAAAGCTTACACGACATGCTCGATTTCGACTCCGAAGACATCGACGGTATGGACGACGATGTAGGAGACAACCATGAACCAGCGCCTATAGGATGCTGGACAACCACCTCATCCCATGATATATACATGGTGGATACACCCAAAGGAAATGAAGACGAGGAACAACGGGACGCTACGAAGGGTAAATCCCTTGAAAAGCAGTCAAAACGGCAACGTAAACGCCGAACCAAGTCTCGCCTCAATAAAGACCCAGCCATAAAGCAGGGCGAACCAGTGGACGACGAACATGCTATCGAGCAATCGTCCGAACAAGACAACTTGGATAAACAACCCGTCCCCGGCGAAGACAACAGTCCGGATGATCTCACGCCGGACAAATTGTTGGAGCACAATAACCTCCAGAAAAGGCTCGTCGCCACGGCGCGTATCCTGAAAAAAGCAGAAGAGGAAGCTCAAAACAGCGGAAGATGCACTCAGAATCAGATGGAGCAAAGTATTCAACACCGCAGACAAATACGGCGACAGTCGCCGAACAAAGAGCTACCCAAAGAGAAAGCTACTGCCCGAATTTGATGAGGAGGCCATAGAGCCCCCTCAATCAAAAAGTAAGAAAGCCACCCGGTTGGATGGACGACCCCATGGCAAAAAGAGAGCGGCAAACGGCACCGCACACAGGCCGATACGCGATCCGCATAAGGATTCACATCAACAGGATGGCCCAGTTAGGTCCATCTATGGGCCGAGAAAGCAAGCTCTTCAAAGCAATGCAACACGCCAAATATACGAACATCACGGTACACCCAAATACAGGGGCACCGCACACCCCCTATGTTTCACCGATGAGGTGCTGGATCATGAATTTCCAGTGGGATTCAAACCCGTAAACATAGAAGCATATGACTGTAGCGACCTGACCCGAATGGATCAAGTCTCTGTGCTTTCGTGTCATCCCTGGATCGGTATGCTGACACACACAGTACTCGAAGGATTTATAACAGAGGTAAACCACATGTATAAAATAACATAAATACTATTACCTCAATCCGAAGTATAGCGGAAGCAACAAGGTTGTGGATTCCCATCAACACCAACGGCAAAGTTGAGTATAGGAAATCGTAACCCTGACGTATCACTTACTCGTTGTCTGAAAAGTCTGCAACATGAAAAGTTGCAGCCCGAAAACGGGTCAGCACATGGAATATGCTGGCAATGTAACACATAGAGAGTAATGAAAGAATAAGCTATACTACATGCATGTATGGCTGGTGGAAAGCTCTATGGTTACAGTTTTTGCGAAAAGCCAATTTTTCCCTACTGCAAAGGAATAAATTTAACTATCATGGTGGTTGTGAAACATCGAGAATGGTTGACAGCATTCTCAATCCCAATTAAAAGTACTCATTAAAAACCCAACAATATTAATTAGAAGTAACATGATGAGATTCACATGATATCCAAGTACTAGATACTCAAGATGTCCATAACCGGGGACACGGCTAATCATGATTAGTTTATACACTCTGCAGAGGTTTGCGCACTTTTCCCCACAAGACTCGATCGCCTCCGCTTGGTTTCTCGCACTACAAGGTGTTTAAGAAACGGATGACTGAGACATAGTCTTTCAGAAGCGCTAGCACCTTACGATGGGTGGACCGGTACACCTACATCCCCTACATCTGCTAGTCCACCACTATAAGAGTTCGCACGACTTAGTCAACTATGCCAGAGCCCATAATGGCTTGTGGCTGCACACGTAAGTTACTAGTATGAATTATCTTATGATCCCTTTGAGCCTGGGTGGCGGTCCGAAGAAATACAGGCTAGTCCTGCTAGAAAACAGGTGCCTCAATCCACCCAGATGTGTATTTAAGTTGCCACCTTAGATAAACCATTAATTTAAAAATCTCACATCTGTCATGGATATCACTCACCCAATCCACGTCTACTAGCATAGCATGGCATAATAAGCAAACATAGAAGTAACTCCCAAAGGTTTCATAAGTAAAACAGGTAATAGGTACTACCTCAATCTACTTCCCATCCCACAATTTAATTAGATCCTAATCATGCAAGTGTTTGAGGATTGATCTAATGCATAAAAACTGAGTGGTAGTAAAAGTATGATCAAGTGTTACTTGCCTGCAAAGTTGATGAAGATGATTTGCACGCAAAACTCTTGATAGTTTTACTCGTCACACTCCGGTCAATCTACCGTAATCAAGCAATAGTAACCACACATAAGCAATCACTCAAAAGATCGGAAAGAACAAACAAAAACGATTCGGAAAACATCAAAACCAAATAAATAACTCTCGCAACATGAAGCAATTTCTAACAGTACCAAAATTATGTGTATTTGGCCTTATCAGAAAGTTTATGTCAAGAGCTTCGATTTGCAAAAAGAATCAACTAAATCGGAGTTATAAAACTCAAGTTACGATCAAACGAAGTTTGAAAACAAATCTGTTTGAATTCAAATTTTAAAACTTTCAAAAACATGTTTGAGTTGGATTACTGGAAAGAGGAGATCGTAACGAAGATGTGAGCGTTGGTTTCGTTGAATTTGGACTAACGAGTAAAAAGTTAGGAACGTTTGAAAATCAGGGACTAATCTGTAAAAGAAATATTCACGGATGGGTCCCTGACCGAAAATAACAGAAAAAGAAAAAAGGCTAAAAAGCGAACGTTCGCTAACTAGTTCTAAACAGAGATAGTTCTTTGAATAGCCCTAAGTAAAAAAACTAAACCGGGTTTTTAAAAGAAAAACTAAAAAAAACCAACCTAGGGTTCGGCGGTTTTACCGGTTCACCGAATAAAACCGGCGGCGCCGGCGAATGAACTCCGGCGACGCGGGAGAGCGGCGGCGGCTCGTCTCCGGTCGGGGCGGTGGCTCCGGGCGATGGGGAAGGCGGCGGAGTGGTCCGGGAGGGGCGGCGCGGCGAGAGTAGGAGATTGGCGGCGTCGGCAGGGGCTCCTGGCGTCGAAACGGAGCGGGGCGGCGACGGCGAGATGCGGCGCAAGGGCGCCGGAGGAGAGGAACGGGGCCCAGGGCCTCGGGTATTTAAGGGGCCAGGGGGGCAAGGTGGCGTGGGGGAGGGGGCAAGGGGAGGCGGCGGCCGGTGGCGGGGCGGCGCCTGACTCCGGGAGGAGTCCCGGTCGGGGACGGGAGAGAGGCGGCGCGGACCTGGGCCTTGGCCTGGCTTCGGCTGGGCCGGCCCAGTCGGCGGGGAAAATCTTTTTTTTTATAAAACAGACAAACAAAAATAATAAAACCAAGGAAATAAAAATATTATATAGGCATATAATATATCAAAATTTTCAGAAAAATATTTTCTACAACATGAACATTATTCTAGCTTCAAATAAAATACACAAAAATTCAAATAATTCACACAGTGTTACTGGTCCAATAAAATCCAATAAAAATCATTTTTAAAATACCAAAATGACTTCAAATTAATTTCTCTCCAATTTTCTGATGTAGGGAATCATGTTACCCTATTTTCCATATATTTTATTTTTGGAGAAAAATAATTTGAATAAAACTCAATAACTGCAAATTGAAAATAAATTCAAAAGAACTTTGAATTTAATTCTTTTAAAACTCCCAACTCATATTTCATATAATTTGAAGAAGTCATTTTATCTTCGCTCGTGAAAATCATTGAGTTGCATAAATTTTCAGAATTGGAAATATTTTCCGAATGAAATTCAAATATTTTCAACACCCCTTGTCATTTAAATAAATGGAAGAAGTCATGTCATCTTCTCTCCAGGGTTTTGTGATGAAAAGAATTTGAATTCCCGAAGATCATAAATGAAAGTTTGGGAAAGTCCTTTTATTCCCTCTCATTTAACTTTCAAAAAGTTTTGAATTCACCCACTTTCAGTCAATCAATCATACAATCAATCAAATCTATCTTTTTGTTTATAACATTCCAAAATTTAGAATTTTGGGATGTTACAATGACGGAACAACATACCCTGGAGTCTGGATTGAGGATTACATCCTCCACATACACATGGCTAGAGTAGATGATCTCCACGCCATAAAATACTTACCCCTCAAACTCAAAGGGCCAGCTCGGCATTGGCTTAAAAGCCTCCCCGAAAATACCATTGGAAGCTGGGGAGAGCTCGAGGATGAGTTTCGGGCAAATTTTCAAGGGACCTATGTCCGCCCTCCGGATACAGACGATCTAAGTCACATAACTCAACAGCCCGGAGAGTCAGCCTAGAAATTCTGGAATAGGTTCCTTACTAAAAAGAACCAAATAGTCGACTGTCCGGACGCTGAAGCCCTAGCAGCCTTCAAACACAATGTCTGAGACGAATGGCTCACTAGACACCTCGGCCAAGAAAAACCAAGAACAATGGCTGCATTAACAAGCCTCATGACCCGCTTTTGCGCGGGAGAGGATAGCTGGCTAGCAAGATGCAGCTCTAGCGACCCAAGTACATCCGAAGTCAGGGATGGAAATGGGAAACCACGGCGCAACAAGGACCAGCGCCGGACTAAAAGGAACGGTCCAAAGAGCGCGGCAGTTAACGCCAGATTCAAAAGCTCATTGCAGAACAATAAAAAACTGCCCCTCAAGGACAATAGCGATGAGTTATCCAACTTAAACAAAATCTTGGACAAGATATGTCAAATCCACAGTACTCCCGGGAGGCCTGCAAAAAAATACCCACAGAGATTGTTGGGTCTTCAAACAGACCGGCAGACTCAACGCCGAACACAAGGGGCTCGACACACCAAGTGAAGATGATGACGAGCACCACAAGCAGAGCCCCGGAAAACAAAAGAATTTCCCACAAGAGGTTAAAACAGTAAACTCACTTCACGTGATCAAAGGGAAAAACAGAGCGGCGCCCACTAATATACGCGCCGCAGAAACTACCCTAGCGGAGTACCAACACTGGTTGTCAAAACCAATCACCTTCGACCATCAGGACTATTCCGAAAGTATCCGGAACGCAGGATGGACTGCCTTGATATTGGATCCTATAATCGACGGATTCCAATTTACACAAGTCCTCATGGATGGCAGCAGTGACATAAACCTGATATATCAGGACACAATCCGCAGGATGGGGATAGACCCAACCAAAATTTGCCGTAGCAACACCTCCTTTAAAGGAGTAATGCCAGGCCCATATGCCCATTGTACGGGCTCCATACTGCTAGAAGTTGTGTTCGGTTCATCCGACAACTTCCGTTGCAAAAAGTTAATCTTCCATGTCGCCCCGTTTAAAAGTAGCCATCAAGCACTATTGGGACGCGAAGCTTTCGCCCGCGTTAACGCAATACCGCATTATGCATCTCTAACACTTAAAATGCCCGGTCCACGCGGCGTCATCTCATTAAAAGGGAGTATTAAGTGTTACTCGAGCACGGACGAACGCGGGACTGCCTTGACAGCCCCACACCTATCCGGCTCCGCTAGTCAAAGAACCTGAATAGGTCATTCAAACCCCGGACACAGCTAGATGAGTCCGGCGGCTACTAGCGGCATGCCCCCATACAAGAGGCTGCATGCATGTAGAGACAATAAAGCTCAATTTTCTTCACTTCTTCGAATCGTACTCTGTTTATTTAACATAAAGTACATATTATTTTTGTCAAAGAACAGTTTACCTTTACCTTGGTCTGCAATATTGTTTATGTAGGACAATTGTTCACTGTCAAAACTATGGCTGTGTCATAGATGTATAAACTCGTGCCACCATTATGAATGTGCTAGTATCTTACCATGCCATCAAGCTCGATGAATATATATGCAAACCGCCATTCTGCAGACCGGTTTACATCAATATGACATGGCTAATTCTTCCGTCCACACCGGTTTACAACACCGCGGCCGACTCATCTGTCTGTGCCGCCTCTGATACGGCGGACGTCTTTACCATCCATCTCTCGCGATCCAGTCTACATCAACACACCGGGCCGCACCTGTCCACATGAGCTGTTTATTGAGTATGAGCAAGTCACAGCTTGGGTAGCCCGGTTTTCTTTCAACAAAATGGAGGCAAATTATCATATACTATCAACCGCCGCCCGCACTGGATGGCTCAATGGGAAGGCGCACAAGTCGCCGCCACTACAGTTTTGTTAACTTCAAATCACCAGTTGGAAGGAACCATTGGCCGAGTTGCTGACACGGCTCATATTGGATCATTTATAACCCACCGTAGTCACCTCAATCTTCTACGAATTCACATCGGGCTGTCAACACCGATGATATACAACTTATGTCGGTTTACATCACGGTCACATATGGAGAGTCTCAAGCCAACTCCTCGAGTCACCTTTGAGACTCGGGGGCTACGATGACATGACTCAGCAAATCTTGCCAGTTTCAGCAAAATTAAGAACCCTAGGACGATGGAGGGAAAGATAACCCGGTCCCGGAGGCTCCTGTTATATTGATGAAAACTTAAAGGCCGTCAGAAAATTTCCAGTTTAGAAACTATACGACAGTTACAAAATCGGGGCTCAATGAAGAAGTCCCGGGTCATCAGAAAGGATTCCGGTTTAAAATCTGGCTCAAGGGAAGTCAGTCTCACTGAAGCTCTCAAATATTCGGGTTACAATCCGGTTCAAGGGAAAGATATCTCCCACAAAGCTTTGAAGCTCTCGATATCCGGTTCAAAATCCCGGTTCAAGAAGGATTTATCTCTTGCAAAAAGTTAAAGGGTGCCAAAAAGGACCTGCTGCCATGATGCGCGGTTCAAACATGGGTATCATGCCTTATTGGCTTATCATATTGTTGATCACTTGGGGGCTTGGTCGTATTCGAACCATAGCCACGCCTCTTGATCGGTGTAATGCCACGAGGTCATTTGGGGGCTTTGGTCCTGTTCGAACCATAGCAAAACCTTTTGATAGGCGAAAGCCACAGCATCACTTGGGGACTTGGTCACGTCTGAACTAGTCATGCCTCTTGATCGTCCTAGTGCCATAGCATCACTTGGGGGCTTGGTCGAATCCGAACCATAACTACACCTCTTGATCGGCGTAATGCCAAAGCATCATTTCGGGACCTGGCTGATTTGAACCATAGCTACGCCTTTTGGGGGCATGGTATTGTCCGACCATGGTAATGCCTCTTGATCGGCTCAAAGCCTCATTTGCAATGGTTTTATCTTCGCCTTTGTTTGAATTCTGTTTTTCTTTTGATAAACATTTCTTTGTTGCAATTTCAAACCGACATTGTTAATCTGGTTCAGTTGTCAATTACAAATTGACGGAACATGGTCAAATCTTAATCCAGAGACTATCTGCCCGGTCTGATTTTCTGTTACCATCCTATTATGGAGTACACCGGTGTTTATTATAACCCGGAGCGGTTTACATTATAAACTGGCCTTATATTAACAGGAGCTATTTTCTCCAAAGTTTGGGATTTCAACCCCGCTTCAAGATTGGCCAGCCAACATCATGCTTGATAGTAGCAGGGCCTTTTAAGCTTCTTAACTGCAGAATACAGTTTGGAAACATATGATTCAAACAGGCATCAGTTGAAGATAAATATGCACGAAGGCATACCAAGACCAGTGGTCTAAACCGGCCTCCGGTTCACGCTTGGTTTGACTAGAAGTCACCAGTATTCTATATGGTTAATCTGGTGTTTATCACAAACCCGATACGGTTTTATCATAAACCGGCACAGTATGAAAGGAATTATTATTACTCAAGATTGGGGTTATCACTCTTACTACAAACAGTTGGTAAACCAACAATGTGATTCAATGTCACAGGTATGATATATTTCATTTTTTATTATTCTTAAGTGAAGCCTTGGTTATAAACCCGGCTTATATGTTGGGCATTATGACCCGTCCAACGGTAAACCGCCAGGACACTTTAAACTTGTTGTATGCAGAAACAGGTTGAATAAAGAATGATGATAAATCACCGGCGTTTACTAACCCGGCCTGGCGTTCGGTTATAATTCGCCAGTATGATGATAAATTATCCGGTGTTTATTAAACTGGACTGGCTTTAAGACGATAAGTCGCCAGTATGATGATAAATTATCTCGTGTTTATTAAACCGGCCTGGCATCAAGACGATAAGTCGCCAGTATATGATGAGAAATTATCTGGTGTTTAATAAACCGGCCTGGCTTTAAGATGATAAGTCGCCACTATATGATGAGAAATTATCCGGTTTTTGTTAACCCAGCCGGGCTTTGGACTATAAGTCGCCAGTATATATTTGGATTGCGCCATTGGAATAATCCGCTTATAAATCATTTGTTTATATTATTCAAATAGCCAAACTTGGCTGAATTTTCATTATGATATTGAATGAATAAGGTTTTCATACCGGATTATATTATCTTGAATAGCCAACATGGCTGGATTTTTATTATGGTTATTAATAACCGGTATTATTGAGGTTTTCAAAGTCGCTTTAGCGCAATGGCTATTTTTTATCAAAGGATATGATTTATTTTACAATGGAAGGAATAGTCCCGAGTCGTTGCAGGCTTACAACCCGGCTTTTGTGGGCTACATTATTCAAATTGAGGTTATATGCAAGTCTCATGTCGCTGCAAGCATGCACCATGACACTTGGGGGCTAATGCAAAGTCAATTTTTGGTCATCTTATTGAAGACCCGACTCATCATATCATAATGAGCCGGCCCTTGGGGGCTACCAATTGCTCCTGTCAAACATTCAAGGTATACAACCCTTAATCCATTATATTAAAGGATTCATTGCTCGGTTGGTAAAGCACAAAGCTCTTAACCTTGTGGACGTGGGTTCAAGCCCTACGATGGAAGCTACATTATAAGATGTTATTTTCATTGAAGTATATATCAATTCCCGGTTCAGTATTATCTTACTAAGCCAGCCCTTGGGGGCTACACATCACTGCTCAAATCTATATGATTATATTTACAAAGTCCCTGCTCATTATTGCATAATGACCCGGCCCTTGGGGGCTACACTGGTTGATGTTTTTTGAGCATCGGGCAATTACAAGTCCCAGGTTGCTGCAAGCATGACAACCCGGCACTTGGGGGCTACATAATATGGAGTGTTCAGTTTTTATTCGTGACTGGGATGAACAACATGGATTTCTTCAAAAGTGGAAGTATTCATATTGAAGCAAGTCTTAAACCATCACTTTGTTCTGCTCAAGACTTGGGGGCTACGGGTAATATGCATATCAGGAGAAATATTTTCAAATTCTCAGTTTGGAGAAAACCAGATTGACCCGGTGTCACCAATTAATCATTATGACCCTGTGGCTGCAACCCGACATCATCAACAATCATGAACCACCGTTGACAACAGTCATGACCCGGAATTATCAGTTTTTATAACCCGACAATGGTGGTTATCATAAACTGACAAGTTTTACATCTTCAAACCGGCTGAATATCAAATGAGTATTTCAAGACCAACATTTCTTAAACCGGCGCTTTGAAAGCGGACTCAAGTGGATTATTCTTCACAATATTTTTCTATGAGAAACCAACGTCAGCAATTTGAGTATGAAGCTAGTTATTGACCCGGATTTTCTAGAAGGAGGAAATGACAAAGACTTAAGGATGATCAGGAGCCGGTTTACAAGAATTCTTAACCCGGAGCACAACCTGTCAAATTTGTTCTTGGGTTTATTTTACAGGATCAGTTTAACATGGATAAATCCAAATTAAACTGGGGGCTAATGTCGGGGATATACTTCCGACCGGGTTATACTTCCAGTCCTGGACGGGTGTAAAACTGATCCTGTAAACCGTGGATATACCCCGTGGCGTAAACCGGCCGGAAGTATAACCCGGTCGGACTGGACGACTCACTGCTAACCCGCCCGGAGCTTGGCGGTTCACGGGCTACTCGCCCTGTCTTGGCGGTTCATTAGTAACCCGGCGGGCGGGTCAGAGGAGCGACAAGACCCGGTTGCCCAACTGGCGGTTCATGAAGGCCGGTTCATACTATGGTGGGCTGGTTTAAGAGGAAAGGCATGACGAATATTTACCTCACAAGGAATTAAGACCAGGACTTGTATCCGGTTTGTATTAGAGATAGACTAGTCCTAATCCTAATAGGACTCCACATGTAACCCGCCCCTTCAACATATATAAGGAAGGACAGGGCTCCCCAAAAGGTGGACAAGCTACAAGCAAGAAGAAATAATCTTAGGGCTAGACACAAAGAGGAGAGCCGGTTTACGGCGACTCCCTCGTGATGATAATGAGACCTAGCCTCAAACAACATGTAGGGTTTTTACCGGATGATGTTTCCCGGGGCCCGAAGCTGTCTAAATCCCTGTCTTCTGTTGCGTCTCTCGATTCCGCTCAACCCCTCTCAAGCTACCACATAGATGCGTTGGCCTCGCGACTAAGTCCTCACACTAAGGACATCTGCCATGACAAATCCACGACAGTTGGCCCAACTGGCGGTTCATGAAGGCCGGTTCATACTATGGTGGGCCAGTTTAAGAGGAAAGGCATGACGTATATTTACCTTACAAGTAATTAAGACCAGGTGAGGGAGTCCCGGACTATGGGGTGTCCGGATAGCCGGACTATCGTCACGGCCGACTCCAAGACTATGAAGATACAAGACTGAAGACTTCGTCCCGTGTCTGGATGGGACTTTCCTTGGCGTGGAAGGCAAGCTTGGCGATACGGATATGTAGATCTCCTACCATTGTAAACGACTCTGTGTAACCCTAACCTATCCGGTGTCTATATAAACCAGAGGGTTTTAGTCCGTAGGACGAACAACAATCATACCATAGGCTAGCTTCTAGGGTTTAGCCTCCTTGATCTCGTGGTAGATCTACTCTTGTAATACCATATCATCAATATTAATCAAGCAGGAGTAGGGTATTACCTCCATCGAGAGGGCCCGAACCTGGGTAAAAACATCGTGTCCCTTGTCTCCTGTTACCATCCACCTAGACGCACAGTTCGGGACCCCCTACCCGAGATCCGCCGGTTTTGACACCGATATTGGTGCTTTCATTGAGAGTTCCTCTGTGTCGTCACCGATAGGCCCGATGGCTCCTTCGATCTTTAACAACAACGCGGTCCAGGGTGAGACTTTTCTCCCCAGACAGATCTTCATGTTCGGTAGCTTTGCGCTGCGGGCCAATTCGCTTGGCCATCTATAGCAGATCGAAAGCTAAGCCCCTGGCCATCAGGTCAGATCTGGAAGTTTAAACTATACGGACGATATCCACGGAGACTTGATCTTCGACGGATTCGAGCCGCAGCCAAGCGCGCCGCACTGTCTCGATGGGCATGATCTAGCTCTGCAGCCGAATACTGCCCTGGAGGCCGCACCAGTATCCGCTCCGACCCTTAATCCGGAGCCGGATTCCCTGATCGAGGACGAGTGGTTGGACATCGCCTCAGGGGCTACAATCTCTACGACGATTGAGTCGAACTCCATCCCTGTCCTTTGCGAAGACCTCGACTCCAGGGTGCCGGACTCCTCTCCGGACTCCGAACCCTCGGCGCCCTTGCCAATCGAACCCGATTGGGCGCCCGTTATGGAGCTCACGACCGCGGACATCTTTCAGCACTCGCCCTTTGGCGACATCCTGAATTCACTAAAGTCTCTCCCTTTATCCGGAGAGCCCTGGCCGGACTACGGTCAGGAAGGTTGGGATGCGGACGATGAAGAAATTCAATGCCCACCCACCACCCACTTCATAGCCACTGTCGAAAGCTTACACGACATGCTCGATTTCGACTCCGAAGACATCGACGGTATGGACGACGATGTAGGAGACAACAATGAACCAGCACCTATAGGATGCTGGACAACCTCATCCCATGATGTATACATGGTGGATACACCTAAAGGAAATGAAGATGAGGAACAACGGGACGCTACGAATTATAAATCCCTCGAAAAGCAGTCAAAACGGCAACGTAAATGCCGAACAAAGTCCTGCCTCAACAAAGACCCAGCCATAGAGCAGGGCGAATCGGTGGACAACGAACAAGCTGTCGAGCAATCGTCCAAACAAGACAACCTGGATAAACAATCTGTCCCCGGCGAAGATAACAGTCCGGACGATCTCACACCGGACAAACCATTAGAGCAAAATGACCTCCAGAAAAGGCTCGTCGCCACTGCGCGTAGCCTGAAAAAGCAGAAGCGGAAGCTCAAAACAGCGGAAGATGCACTCAGGATCAGATGGAGCTAAGTATTCAGCACCGCAAATAAGTATGGCGACAGTCGCCGAACAAAGAGCTACCGAAAAGAAAGCTACTGCCCGAATTCGACGAGGAGGCCTTAGAGCCCCCTCAATTAAAAAGCAAGAAGGCCACCCGGTCGGATGGACGACCTCACGGCAAAAAGAAAAGCCAAGAACAATGGCCGCATTAACAAGCCTCATGACCCGCTTTTGTGCGGGAGAGGATAGCTAGCTAGCAAGATGCAGCACCAGCGAACCAAGTACATCCGAAATCAGGGATGGAAACGGGAAACCACGGCGCAACAAGGACCAGTGCCGGATTAAAAGGAACAGTCCAAAGAGCACGGCAGTTAACGCCGGATTCAAAAGCTCACGGCAAAACAACAAAAAACTGCCCCTTAAGGACAATAGCGATGAGCTATCCAACTTCAACAAAATCTTGGACAAGATATGTCAAATCCAAAGTACTCCTGGGAGGCCTGCCAACCATACCCACAGAAATTGTTGGGTCTTCAAACAGTCCGGCAGACTGAACGCCGAACACAAGGGGCTCGACACACCAAGTGAAGATGACGACGCGCACCACAAGCAGAGCCTCGAAAAAAAAACTTTCCCGCAGGAGGTCAAAACAGTAAACTCAGTTCACGTGATCAAAGGGAAAAACAGAGCGGCACCCACTAAAAGGCGCGCCGCACACTGGTTGTCAAAACCAATCACCTTCGACCATCAGGACTATTCCGATAATATCCGGAACGCAGGATGGACTGCCTTGATATTGGATCCTATAATCGACGGATTCCAATTTACACATGTCCTCATGGATGGCGGCAGTGACATAAACCTGATATATCAGGACACAATCCGCAGGATGGGGATAAACCCAATCAAAATTCGCCGTAGCAACACCTCCTTTAAAGGAGTAATGCCAGGCCCATATGCCCTTTGTACGGGCTCCATAGTGCTGGAAGTCGTGTTTGGTTCATCCGACAACTTCCGTCGCGAAAGGTTACTCTTCCATGTCGCCCCGTTTAAAAGTAGCAATCAAGCACTATTGGGATGTGAAGCTTTCGCCCGCGCTAACGCAATATCGCACTATGCATCTCTAACACTTAAAATGCCCGGTCCACGCGACATCATCTCGTTAAAAGGAAGAATTAAGTGTTACTCGAGCACGGAAGAACGGGAGACTGCCTTGACAGCCCCACAGCTATCCGGCTCTGCTAGGCAAAGAACCTGAATTGGTCATTCAAACCCCGGACACGGTTAGATGAGTCCGGCTCCTACTAGCGGCATACCCCCATACGAGGGGCCGCATGCATGTATAACAAGAGACAATAAAGCTCAATTTTATTCAATTCTGTACTCTATTTATGTAATATTAGATACATCTTTTGCACAATCCTTTTTCTTTCAAACTAAGTTCCTCTCTTTTACAGATGAACAACGTGCTACACCCGTCCAGGATAAGGCACAACGGAGACACAGGGGCAAACGTGCAGTAGGGACCCGTTGCAAGGATTCTTTTCAGATTAAGACCCTGCGTAAACCTTTTTTCACTGTCTCTTGTTGATATACATCCCCCCGGTCCCTTAATATAACCGAGGAGGAGGCTGGTGTTTTGGCATTGGCCGCACCAGAATTTTTGCGCGTACTTGGACACCAGGGGCTTAGGGCATTATTCTGCCCATTTTCATAAGGACCGAATACCTTAGGGATTATTCGGCATCTCGAGTTAGGCCTTATATGCATCAGCTCCGAATCATGTCTTTGGTCAAATGTTGGGTTGCCCGGCTCCTGTGTTTTGCTGCCTTACATAACGTTTTCACGGATAACGCGGCACCAGGAGAACTACTGCGATTGTGCCCCGGTTTGGCCGGGCGAGCACCTCAGTAGAGAAAGCCGAAAACTGACTGTCATGATATAGCGAGAGACTGGTCAACCACTCGATGACTCACAGGAATGTTTAGGATTCCTCCGCATTAACGAAGGACCAGTTTTCGGTCAGGCACGTACGCACCCTGAAATCGGGAGAGTGCGGTGCCCCAAGGGGCTATATAGTAGCCCCACCCTCGAACTCCTATGGCTAAGTGAAAGTGATAAAGCATTATAGTCCGGTTGCCTGGTTTGCTACGCTATCACCTCCTTAACAGGACCAAGACGTTGGATTAAGTGTGAAAAAGCGCTTTCTTTTGCAAACACCCCCGCACTATGTGCGTGGGGGCTGAAGCCAAGTACTGCCATCTTTCAGGTTATATACACATATACATAAACGGCCGCACAGGGAGTAGTTTACTACTTGAACGCACAAGTATAAAAAGCCCTTATATTACATCGAAACATTGTTTTCACAAATCATACATGTCATTTAAACATAATATCCTTCGAGCATTGCGTCTCTATTAAACGAGCGCCCGGCAGGACTTCTTCAAAGTAGTGCTCAGCAGGCACTCGGCTTCTGTCCGAATCTTGGGATGCAACATCCAGTATGTCTTGACACGGGCAATAGCCATTCGAGCTCCCTCAATACACGCCGATCGCTTCATTGCATCGATACGCGGCACCGCACCAAGAAACTGCTGCACTAAACCAAAATAGCTCTTCGGCTGGGGTCCGTCCGGCCACAAGTGAGTCAAGACATGCTTCATGGCAAATCCGGACAATCGATTCAGCTCGGCCTATTCGGCCAACCGATCGGTCAGTGGCTGAGGACGCTCCGGACTATGGAATTGCGACCAATATAGCTTTTCCCTTCTGTGCCCCTTCTGGCCCCGGAAGTGCTCAACCGCGTCCGCGGCGCTCGCCGCCAAGTCCAGATAAGCATCCTTTGAACTCCACAACTTATCCAATTGAGCATACTTTGGATCTGTATATTTCCTCCGCAGCAGAAACACTTTTCCAGCCGCAATTGCCCCGGCCTGACTCAGCTCCTCCTTGGCAGCTCTCAAAGCCGATTGGGCATTCTTGGATTCGGTGGCGGACTTCTTTAGGCCCTCTTGTTCCGCTTGACATTCCTTTTCAAGAACCTCGCAGCGATCGGTAGTATTGCTTAACTTTTTGGCCATATCGGCTATCTCCTCTTTGCTTCGGCAGTGAGCAGCCCGTTCAGCTTCTAGCTCTTCGGCCGCCTTTAAAGCGGCCGCATTACTAATTCTGGCTTGCTCTTTCGCTCGCGCGAGTTCTGCCCGCAGCTCCTCCACGGCAGCGGCACCATCTGCATTAAGCATACGAATAGTAAGACATGGGCGTCAAACTCCCTTACAAGGTGTCCGCATAGAGGTCGCATACCTTGTGACTCGTCAAACCGTTTATTGACCAGCGCGATGTCCGCATCCGCCTCGTCAAGTTGCTGCTTTAGTTCGGCATATTCAGCAGTCCGGCTGGCCTCCGCACGCCCCGCCACCTGTTAGGAGCGGCGATATGTTATAATTAAGAATTTGATCCTCGGCACATTGGCAATTTTGACAACATACCGAGTCTCAGGGGCTACTATCTATACAGGGCGCACTTTATATGCATAACTGTTAGAAGGTACATCATTTTTGCGTACCTCAAACCTTGTCAGTAAGCTTCCGACGGCTTCATGCAATCCGCTCTCCGCGGATAAAATTCTTTCAATCACCGTACCCATTAGAGCACGATGATCTTCTGAAATAGCCGCTCGCCCGAGCAGATCCTTCAGCTCCTCCGACCGCACGCCACTTGGCGCCGGACCTTCCGGCCCCGCCGGACTTGGGGGAACCCTCCGCGACGACACCTCCGGGTCGTCCGCCTCACATGAGGATGCGACAGGTGGAGGCGTTGCGCTCTCCATCATCTCCGGAAGAAGATCCCCCGAAGACAAGCTCTGCTGAGAAGGGCTGAGGTCCGAACTACAAGGTACAATTTCGGTTATCCTCATGAATAAACACAGGGACGTTCCTTATTTACAAGACCCCATCTTTTAACTTACGGCTCGCTGGAGGGCTGATCCCCTTGGGGAAATAATGCGGCTGGGTTACTTCCCAGCGCCGGACTCTCTGCCGAAGATTCCTTTCCCCTCTTTGAGGCCTTGACCTCCGGATCTTCCGAAGCGGTCCTCTTCTCTCCTCGGAAGGTGGGACTCTTAATCCCTCCTTCCTTGATAGCCTCCTTCGTAGAGGCGGTTGCTTCCCTGCTCCCCCCTTCGCCTTCTTCAAAGGGCGCGACCTTCAACATCTTGGTCAACAGGGGATCCGGCGTGGTCTCTGGGAGGGGAGCCGGACACCTTATTAACTTTGCCTTGGCTATCCACTCCTATTCAAGAAACAGCTCCTTTAAAGGGCATATATATGAAATAAGTCAATGAACAGCTTTTCCGGTTACATGACTACTTACTTGAGTATCTGGGCGATTGCAGCTTAGTCCTGCGTCCTCGGTCAAGTCCGGACACTTCTTTTGTGATCCGAAGAACAGTTTATAAATCTCCACGGGCATCGTGCACATAAAATATTGGAGAGCTCGTGGTCCCTCCGGATTGAATTCCCACAGGCTGAGTGGGCGACGTTTGCAGGGCTGAAGGCGCCGGATCACCATAACCTGCGCCACTGCAACCAGATTGATCCCTCTTTCCTGGAGATCTCGAATACGGCCCTGCAGTAGGGGAACGTCATTGGACGGCCCCCAGTCGAGCCCCTTGTTGACCCATGACGCCAGCCGCTGTGGTGGACCTGAGCGGAAGGCAGGGAGCGCCGCCCATTTGGTGCCCCTGGGAGCGGTGATATAAAACCACTCCCGTTGCCACAAACCAAGCTCCTCTTGAAAAGAGCCCTTGAGCCACGGAGCATCAGCACATTTGCTTATGACCGCCCCTCCGCACTCTGCTTGCTGCCCCTTGATCATCTTTGGCTCCACCTTGAAGGTCTTGAGCCACAATCGAAAGTGGGGGGTAATATGGAGGAAGGCCTCACATACGATAATGAATGACGAGATATTGACGGTGGACTCCGGATTCAAGTCATGGAAATCAAGCCCATAATAAAACATGAGCCCCCGCACAAAGGGATCCATCGGGAAGCCTAAACCCCGAAGGAAGTGGGACACGAACACCACGTTCTCGCCAGGCTCAGGAGTGGGAATGACCTGCCCTGGAGCAGGCAGCCTATGCGAGATCTCCCCGGTTAGATACCTGGCGTCTCGCAGCTTTAGCACATCCTCTTCTGTGACGGAGGAAGACATCCATCGGTCGTGCTGGTCGGAGCCGGACATCGTCGAAACTCCGAAGCGCCTAAATCTGAAGCTTTGGGTGTTGGAACTCGAGGAAAAGCCTTAAGTTTAGGCTCCCTTCCTTCACTGAACTGATTCACCCGGGTCCAAACCTGCTGAGCTAGCTAATTTTTCCTTTACGAGATCTCGGCTCTTCGGAATGATTGGAGAGAGCCCCGCCTCCTCTTGGTTGGTGCCGGGCCCGAGAGTGATGGGACTACTTCCTTAAAGAGCCTTTCGTTCGGGCCGGCAGGAGCGAAATCGATGGAGGGTGTAAAGAAGAAGAGGGCCTTGGTCTCATTATAAAGAGGTTGAATACCAAGAGCCCACCCTGTGGTCAATTAGGACTCGCCTTTAATAGAGAAGGCAGGCCAAAGGGCACGGTTGTGTTACCCACATCCATATTGATGAGAATCCCGGAATAAGGGGGCACGATCTACGCTTCGATAAGACGTGCCAAGGAAACCGCCTCGCTAAACACGCTGAGGTGGGAACAGTAAAAAAACCATTCATATAAAGGCCTTGCCTTGGTGTGATGTCACGCCGCGGAATACGTCAGCAGATCTGTGCAAAAATTATTCTCTCTACGGTGTTATGTGGAACTTGTTTTATAGAGCCGGACACTATCCTTGTGTTCAAAACCTTCTATGAACTATTCGGAGGAGGAACCCGCCTCACAATGCCGAAGACAATCAATGCGCTGGACTCATTGTCATTGAAGCCTGGTTCAGGGGCTACTGAGGGAGTCCCGGACTAGGGGGTGTCCGGATAGCCGGATTATCGTCACGGCCGGACTCCAAGACTATGAAGATACAAGATTGAAGACTTCGTCCCGTGTCCGGATGGGACTTTTCTTGGCGTGGAAGGCAAGCTTGGCGATACGGATATGTAGATCTCCTACCATTGTAACCGACTCTGTGTAACCCTAACCTATCCGGTGTCTATATAAACCAGAGGGTTTTAGTCCGTAGGACGAACAACAATCATAACATAGGCTAGCTTCTAGGGTTTAGCCTCCTTGATCTCGTGGTAGATCTACTCTTGTACTACCCATATCATTAATATTAATCCAGCAGGAGTAGGGTATTACCTCCATCGAGAGGGCCCAATCCTGGGTAAAAACATTGTGTCCCTTGTCTCCAGTTACCATCCGCCTAGACGCACAGTTCGGGACCCCCTTCCCGAGATCCGCCGGTTTTGACACCGACACCAAGACTTGTATCCGGTTTGTACTAGAGATAGACTAGTCCTAATCCTCAAATGACTCCACATGTAACCCGCCCCTTCAACTTATATAAGTAGGGACAGGGCTCCCCAAAACGGGGACAAGCTACAAGCAAGAAGAAACAATCTTAGGGCTAGACACAAAGAGGAGAGCCAGTTTACGGCGACTCCCTCGTGATGATAATGAGACCTAGCCTCAAACAACATGTAGGGTTTTTACCGGATGATGTTTCCCGGGGCCCGAAGCTGTCTAAATCCCTGTCTTGTGTTGCGTCTCTCGATTCCGCTCAACCCCTCTCAAGCTACCACATAGATGCATTGGCCTCGCGACTAAGTCCTCACAATAAGGACATCTGCCGTGACAAATCCACGACAATACTCATTCTTGAGTTCTTTCTTGAAGGTGGCCTCATCTTCTTCTGCCACATAGTCTTCATCCTCAGAGTCTGAAGTTCTCTTCTTTCTGGCCCTGGTGGCAGCTTTGGGCAAGTTGCTTGGGGTGCTCCTGCTGCCTTCATCTGAGGTGCTAGAGGTACTAGTGCCCTCACTCATGTGAATCTGCTCCTCTGGCTGGTTCTGTCTGTCAATTTGATCAGACATACTGCAAACACTGACTGCTGACCCTGTGAATAGATGTAGATGAGATAGAACGGATAAGCATCACAAAATATAGAGGTTTTTGCAGAAGAATGAGTCAAAAACTTAGTTTTAGTTTTCCACAGAAAGCATTTCGGATCAACCGATTTATGAACTCGGTGATACCGAAGCAGCTTTTGGAACCTAAACTGGTGAACTCGGTCAGATCGAGTCACAGTTCGGTGGCACCAAGACTGCTAGGGTTTCACAAAGTCCTGAACTCGGTCACACCAATTTGCAATTCTCGGTCAGACCGAGAATCACTTGTGCAATGGCCTTAGCCGAATCGGCGGAACCGAGTTCTACAACTAGGTGGGTCCGAGATGGTTTCGGCGGAAACCTAACCCTAAATTTTCAATTCACTTCTAATATATGGATTGTTTTGACTGGATAGAATCGTTTCAATCGTGGCAAGAATCATGATGAACACAATGTGCTAGGAATCGGACGGGGATAACACTGTGATCAAGTCCATACCCTAGTTTGGCGATGAACTCGCTATGGCGGCAACGGCGGGGTTGAATTCCTTTGACGGCGGCGGAGACCAGCGACTGGAGGCGGCTGGCGACGAGGACGATGATCCGGAGACCCTGGAGGCAGAGCGAGCTATGCGCGGGCGAAGAGGTTTGGAGAAAGTTTCCAAATTTTTGCCCGTGAGTATATATAGCCCGACCCTGTCGCTGTGACTGAGTGGAACGACTCGGTGGCACCGAGATGCATAACTGTTGACAGTTACAACAACTCGGTGTGACCGAAATGTTCAAATCGGTTGCACCAAGATTGAAAACCTAGATCGAATTAGTGATCTCGGTATGACCGAAATGGAAGAATCGGTCAGACCGAAACTCACAAAGAAGTTTTGGAAGTTTAAGTCTATGACGAATCGGGGACTCCGAGTGCTCCTCACACAGAGTGGTTCGAATCTGACTTGATCAAATCTTGTGATGTAGCATGAATAGAGTTTGAGACAAGAAAAGCATAGATAGTTAGAGAAGGTTCTTAGGCATTCTTGTTCATCCACTTGGCAAAAGAAAAAGAAGCCAATCAATCAAAGCAACAAGTGGATGTCCTCGAATGAGTTAAATATACAACCAACATGCTCACACAATAGAATGACAAATGAAATATGTGGCAAAGCATGCACAAGCAATTCTAGCATCTATGAAGCAATTGGCGATGACTAGGTCATCTATATATGAGTATATTGACTTAGGAGTCAAATGAGAACATTTGATCATAGGTCATACTCATCGTTTAAGCTCAGGTGGGGTTACCACTTTTACATAATGCATTGATGTGTTCACGCCATTAGAGTTGCTTTGCCTCAATTCTTAGAGTTAAGATCCCCCTAGATGTGGGATCCCCCCTTAGAGGGATGAACTAACCTTTGGTTTTGTCGATGGTGACTTCATGTAGGTGTTGAAGATGTGGATGCTCAATGTTGATGAAGATCATTTGGAGCAATCCTTTTGAGTGATTTGCACTTTCAATACCTACACGGGTTAGTCCCACAAGGAACAAACAAGTATATCCATAGACATAGAGTGATGCACAAACAAGATGATGTCCATGAAAGCATTAGGTTACCTTGTCCCTTGTTTTACCAACAAGAGGGTTTGTGACTCCTTGAACTAGTGCAAGATGTGGAAGTTGATTGCACTTGTCCTTGCCAAAATGATATGAGTGTAGAATGTTGGCGGAGTCACCCTCATGAACTCTCTAGTTCTTCTTCTTTGGGATCACCATCATATTGATGGAATCCTTGGAGTTGTAGTCGTACTTGACATAGTCTTGGGAATCCACTTGACCAAGGCCTTAGGAGCTTCTTCAAATGCATCAATCTCCTCTTCAAGCTTGTCCTTGCCTTTTTGCTTGTGGTCTTGTGGTGGAAGATCATCTTGATCTTGTGTCACCTTGAAGGAAGTAGGATCGTACTTCTCTTGTTGAGGAACGAACTTCGTCTGGGGATATTGATCTTCTTCCCACTCAACTCCATTGGCATTGAACTTCCGTTCAAAACCAACACCTTGGTTCTTCCGGTGCCTTCCTTGCTTGCGTACAATTTCCTGAAATTGCTTACTCCCCGCAAGGCTCTTGTAAACACCTTTCTCTATAATTCCCTTCAATAAGCTATTTTCTTGCTCAAAGTTTACCTTCATCTTGCACCTTCAAATCCTGTTTGATACCTAGGATTTGGCAGCAGACTTTTTCAGGCCTTCTTGCTCCGCTTGACATTCTTTTTCAAGAACCTCGCAGCGATCGTTAGTATTCTTCAACTTTTTGGCCATATCGGCCATTTCCTCTTTGCTTCGGCAGTGAGCAGCCCGTTCGGCTTTTAGCTCTTCGGCCGCCCTTCAAGCGGCCGCATTACTATTTCTGGCTTGCTCTTTCGCTCGGGCGAGTTCTGCCCGCAGCTCCTCCACAGCAGCGGCACCATCTGCATTAAGCATACAAGTAGTAAGACATGGGCGTCAAGCTCCCTTGCCAGGTGTCCGCGTAGAAGTCGCATACCTTGTGACTCGTCAAACCGTTTATTGACCAGCGCGATGTCCGCATCCGCCTCGTCAAGTTGCCGCTTTATTTCGGCATATTCATCAGTCCGGCTGGCCACCGGACGCCCCGGCACCTGTTTAGGAACGGCATATGTTATAACTGAGATTTTGATCCTCGGCACGCTGTCAATTTTGAGAACATACCGAGTCTTAGGGGCTACTATCTATACAGGGCGCATTCTATATGCATAACTGTCAGAAGGTACATCATTTTTGCGTACCTCGAACCCCGTCAGTAAGCTTCTGATGGCTTCATGCAATCCGCTCTCCGCGGATGCAATCCTTTCAATCACCATACCCATTAGAGCACGGTGATCTTCTGAGATAGCCGCTCGCCCGAGCAGATCCTTCAGCTCCTCCGACCGCACGCCAGTTGGCGCCGGACCTTCCGGCCCCGCCGGACTGGGGGAAACCCTCCGCGAAGACACCTCAGGGTCGTCCGCCTCGCACGAGGGTACGACAGGTGGAGGCGTTTCGCTCGCCATCATCTCAGGAAGAAGATCCCCCGAAGACAAGCTCTGCTGAGAAGGGCTGAGATCCGAATTAAAAGGTACAATTTCGGTTATCTTTAGAAATAAATACAGGGATGTTCCTTATTTACAAGACCCCTTCTTTTTTACATACGACTCGCTGGAGGGCTGATTCCCTTGGGGAAATAGTGCGGCTGGGTTACTTCCCAGCGCTGGACTCTCTGACGAAGATTCCTTTCCCCTCTTTGAGGCCTTGACCTCCGGATCTTCCGAAGCGGTCCTCTTCTCTCCTCGAAAGATGGGACTTTTAATCCCTCCTTCCATGATAGCCTCCTTCGTAGAGGCAGTTGCTTCCCCGCTCCCCCTTCGCCTTCTTCAAAAGGCGCGGCCTTCAACATCTTGGTCAGCATGGGATCCGGCGTGGTCTCTGGGAGGGGAGTCGGACACCTTATTAACTTTGCCTTGGCTATCCACTCCTGTTCAAGAAACGGCTCCTTTAAAGGGCATATATATATGATAAATGAATGAACAGCTTTTCCGGTTGCAGGACTACTTACTTGAGCATATGGGCGATTGCAGCTTAGTCCTGCGTCCTCAGTGAGGTCCGGACACTTCTCTTGTGATCCGAAGAACAATTTATACATCTCCACGGGAGTCGTGCCCATAAAATTTTGGAGAGCTCATGGTCCCTCCAGATTAAATTCCCACAGGTGGAGGGAGCGACGTTTGCAGGGCAGAAGGCGCCGGATCAACATAACCTGCGCCACTGCAACCAGATTGATCTCTCTTTCTTGGAGATCTCGAATACGGCCCTGCAACAAAGGAACGTCCTTGGACGGCCCCCAGTCGAGCCCCTTGTTGACCCATGATGCCAGCCACTGTGGTGGACCTGAGCGGAAGGCGGGAAGCGCCACCCATTTGGTGCCCCTGGGAGCGGTGATATAAAACCACCCCCGTTGCCACAAACCAAGCTCCTCTTGAAAAGAGCCCTCGGGCCACGGAGCATCAGCACATTTGCTTATAGCCGCCTCTCCGCACTCTGCCTGTTGCCCCTCGATCATCTTTGGCTCCACCTTGAAGGTCTTGACCATAATCCAAAGTGAGGGGTAATTTGGAGGAAGGCCTCACATACGACAATGAATGACGAGATACGGAGGATGGACTCCGGATTCAAGTCATGGAAATCCAGCCCATAATAAAACATGAGCCCCCGCACAAAGGGATCTGTTGGGAAGCCTAAACCGCGAAGGAAGTGGGACACGAACACCACGTTCTCGCAGGGCTCAGGAGTGGGAATGACCTGCCCTGGAGCAGGCAGCCTATGCGAGATCTCGCCGGTTAGATACCTGGCGTCTCGCAGCTTTAGCACATCTTCTTCTGTGACGGAGGAGCACATCCATTGGCCGTGCTGGTCGGAGCCGGACATCTTCGAAGGTCCGAAGCGCCTAATCTGAAGCTTTGGGTGTTAGAACTCGAAGCGCGAGGCGAACTCGATGGTGGGTGTAAAAAGAAGAGGGCCTTGGTCTCATTATAAAGAGGTTGAATACCAAGAGCCCACCCCGTGGTCGATTAGGACTCGCCTTTGATAGAGGAGGCGTGCCGACGGGCACGGTTGGGTTACCCACATCCTTATTGATGAGAATCCCGAAATAAGGGGGCACGATCTATGCTTTGATAAGACGTGCCAAGGAAACCGCCTCACTGAACGCGCTGAGGTGGAGCAGTAAAAAAACAATTCATATAAAGACCTGGCCGTGGTGTGATGACACGCCACAGAATACATCAGCAGATCTATGCAAAACTTATTCTCTCTACGGTGGTATGTGGAACTTGTTTTGCAGAGCCGGACACTATCCTTGTGTTCAAAACCTTCTATGAAGTATTCGGAGGAGGAACCCGCCTTGCAATGCCGAAGACAATATGCGCACCGGACTCATCGTCATTGAAGCCTGGTTCAGGGGCTACTAAAGGAGTCCTGGACTAGGGGGTGTCTGGATAGCCAAACTATCATCATGGCCGGACTCCAAGACTATAAAGATACAAGATTGAAGACTTCGTCCCGTGTCCGGATGGGACTTTCCTTGGCGTGGAAGGCAAGCTTGGCGATACAGATATGTAGATCTCCTACCATTGTAACCGACTCTGTGTAACCCTAACCTATCCGGTGTCTATATAAACTGGAGGGTTTTAGTCCGTAGGACGAACAACAATCATACCATAGGCTAGCTTCTAGGGTTTAGCCTCCTTGATCTCGTGGTAGATCTACTCTTGTACTACCCATATCATCAATATTAATCAAGAAGGAGTAGGGTATTACCTCCATCGAGAGGGCCCGAACCTGGGTAAAAACATTGTGTCCCTTGTCTCCTGTTACCATCCGCCTAGACGCACAGTTCGGGACCCCCTACCCGAGATCTGCCGGTTTTGACACCGATAGTGGTTCTCTCTTAGAAATGGTAAGTTGGAAGGGTAGGTTCGTTCTGATGGCTCTCTCCACGAATGAAGTGGAGGTGGAGGGGTATATATAGCATCCACACAAAATATAACCGTTTCACACAATTTACCAATCTCGGTGGGACCGAATCAACAAACTCGGTCAGACCGATTCAGTAAACGTAGTGACCGTTAGTGATTTCGGTGGGACCAACATGCAACTTGGTAGGACCGATATGGTTAGGGTTAGGGCATAACGTAATCTCGGTGAGACCAATTACACAAACTGGTGAGACTGATTTTGGTAATAAGCTAACCAGAGAGTTGGTCAGGTAAAATCGGTGGGACCGGTTTGCTCTTTTCGGTGAGACCGAAATGTTACGAAAAGGAAACAGAGAGTTTACATTGCAATCTTGGTGGTACCGATCGCTCATCTCGGTGGTACCGAAACATTACGAAGGGAAACAGAGTGATTACAATCCCATCTCGGTGAGATCGAGATCCCTATCGGTGAGACCGATTTGACTAGGGTTTGTGGTAGTGGCTATGACATCTGAACTCGGTGGCGCCGGATAGAAAGAATCGGTGGGGCCGACTTTGACTTTAGTTTTAGGTCATATGTGGATATGAGAAAGTAGTTGAGGGTTTTTGGAGCATATCACTAAGCACTGTGGAGCAAGAAACTCATTAAACAACAGCTCATCCCTCCTTGATAGTATTGGCTTTTCCTATAGACTCAATGCGATCTTGGATCACTTAAATGTAAAATGTAGAGTCTTGAGCTTTTGAGCTTGAGCCAATCCTTTTATCCTTAGGATTTTGAGGGATCCACTTTCCTCATCCATGCCATGCCATTCATTGAGCTTTTCCTGAAATGTTCATCTTGGAATGATGTTAGCTCAATGAGCTATATGTTGTTAGGAATTACCAAAACCACCTAGGGATAGTTGCACTTTCAAATGTCAATGCTTCTGTAGCAATGTAGGCCTCTGCAATTGAACCCTCGGGTCTAGATCTATTCCTAACATAGCCCTTGAAAGTGCCTAGACGCCTTTCAATAGGGTACATCCAGCCATCCTGTACTGGACCTCTAAGTAGTGCCTCATCAGGTAGATGGAACAGCCAAATGCACCATCACATCAAAGAAGGTTGGAGGATATATCTTCACAAGGTCGCATAGGATAGTTGGTATCTTGTCTCTAAGACGCTCAAAAGCATCTATCCTAATATTTGTACTACAGAGTTCCCTGAAGAATTGTCCCAACTCTTCAACTGCTCGGTATAAGTCAGGGCGGCCCAATCCTATAAGGATAACAGGTAAAACCCTTTGAAGTAGGATGTGGCAGTCATGAGTTTTCAACGATTATACCTTGTTTCCATCTGCACTGACTCTCATTTCAGGGTTGGAAGCAAATCCATGTGGGAATCTCACACGTGATAGGACCTCGCAGAATTATTTTCGTTTTACCTTGTCCGAAACGTACACAGTTGGTGCCATATCCCGTGGTTTACCTTCATCTTGCATCTTGCACCTTCATTTTTCTAGATGTGCATCACATCAAGATTATGCCGCAGATCCAAATATTTCCAATACTCCAAGTCCCACAAAGTAGACATGCGGGTAAACAATAATCTCTCTTCTGCACTGCCACGCTTCCTTTTCCCGCTAACATTACCAGGATGGTTTCCTGGTGTAATATTCCTGAACTTTTCTAATTCCACTTGCAACTCATCGGCGGTGAGCCTCTTTGGCACATCACGGTTTTCATGCTTTGCATTGAACACATGTCTTCGGTATTTTCTAGGATGCAGCTTGTCCTTCGCAAGGAAATGGCGGTGTCGAATGTAACAAATCTTTCTAAGTATTGCGTATGACAGCGGATTCCTGTCATAGCGAACACATGCATTGTAACCATGTGTTGTTCGCCCTGACATAGTGCCCAAAGCCAGATAATCATGGATGCACCAAATTATAACAGCACGCAGAAAGAAATCAGCTGGTGGGCTGCTATATAGGTCTTGAGTGAGAACACCCCTCCATAGCTATTGATGTTCCTCCACAAGAGGCTCCATGAACAAATCAAAATCCTTTCCAGGACTTTTTGGACCTGGATGAGCAAGGCCATCATGTAGTTTGATTCTTTCGTGCAGACATTTGGAGGCATCTTGTAAGGGATAACAAGCACTGGCCACATGCTATATGTGGTGCTCTGGTGGCCAAATGGGTTAAATCCATCTAAAGCTAAGCCAAGTCTAATGTTTCTCGGGTCAGCAACAAACTTTTTGTGTTTATGATTGAAGCTTTTCCACTCACTACCATGATATGGATGGCTCATTACATTCTGATCTCTGTACTCCTGGTTCCTAGAATGCCACAATACATCCTCTCTTTTTTCAGTATCATGAAACAGCCTCTGCAATCTTGGTATAATTGGAAAATGTCTCAGAACATTATGAGGAATCCTCTTCACAACATCGCCATCTTTCCATCTTGATGATTTGCGTTTCGGGCATTCACTTAAGTTGGCATAATCCTTCCAGAACAGAACACAATTATTCTTACAAACATGGATCATATCATATCCAATTCCAACTGCACGAAGGAAATTCTTCATTTTACTGTAGGTGTGTGGCAGCTCAGACGCATCTGGGAAAGATTTGCGGAAAGCATCCAACATCGCATCGAATGATTTGTTGGTCATCCACTCAGATGTCTTCACCTGAAGAAAGGTGACCATAGCTGAGAATACTAACAGCTTATTTCCTGGGGTGACAGCCACATTGCATTGTTCCAACATGTGGGCCCACTGTTTTTCTTCTACACGTGAAAGTTCACGGGATGCACAAGCATTTCGTAGTATTCTTTCAATGTTGGTAAAACTCACTGGCTCCGCCACCACCACCACCTCCTCCTCTTCTACCTGAGCATCAGGAAGATCAAGATGATGATCTGCTGCTTCCACATAGTCAATAACATTGACGTTCACAGTTTCACCATGATGAACCCACCTAGTATATGTGACCGACATCCCATACAAGTGCAGATGATTTTGCACAGTTGACTAGGGTATTGTAACTGAATTCATACAACTCCTACATGGGAAGAGCACATCTCATTTCGGACCACCGTACTCATCTCTGATAAAGTTCATGAAGTTTTCAACCCCCTCGACATATGTAGTGGAGAATCTTCGAGCAGAAGTTATCCAAGTCCTGTCCATCTGTTAGACATACAAATGAGTTCTTCTACTAGATATTACAGGAAAAACATAAATGCTTTTTTATGAAGTCCAGAAAAAATACCTAGGTCGATGTCTAAAGCTATGGCAAGATATTTGGACGAGTAGACCTAACTAACGAAATATATGTGAAGCTAATTCAACAAAGAGATTTGAGTGCTAAATTATGGCAGGCTGTTTCAGCAGTCAATGAGGCTGACACACAACCATCAAACTATCGAAGGCCATCGCAGCAACAAAGATCGAGTATAAAATGGTGTAGAGCTATTTCACCTAACAGATTGGCTACTAGACCATGACAATCTACGTCACAATAAATATATGGCAGGATATTTTAGCAAATAATCGGCCTTGGCATGCCATCTCAACTAAGCAGATTGAGTGCAGAATAGGGCAAGGAAGCTTCTTAAGCAGAGCATATTGAATGTAAACTACTTCGGCAAACAATGAGATTAACAGTGTCTATCAGCTAACATTCAGCGCTACATCGACATGAACGGGGCCTCAGTCTAGAATGCGCGTACCGTGGGCAAAGCTGACCGCTGTGCATCTCCACACGAACGTCGCCAGCGGTGGCGGCGCTGACCGCCGTACGCCTACACAAGAACGTAGCTAGCGGTGGTGGCGCGGCTAGAGGACGACAGTCCAGGAGAGCGTACTATGGGAGTGAGAGGATCGTCGCGCGTCCCCTCGACGAACCGCGGCGCCGATGTATCGGCGCGGAGGGGAGGGCGGCTTTGGCGGAGCGAATGGAGTGGAGGGGGACGGGGGGAGGGGGGTTTGGGGAATATTATTGGCTAGTTGGCTGAAGGGCGATTGAATCGGATTTGGGGGAAAATTTTGGGTGGGGGGGGGGGCTTTTCGCACGGTGGGCGTGGGGAGTTTGGCGCATGGTCGGTTTCTCCAAGTGCAGTCCCGCGTGTCAGTGAAGAGGCAAGCCGACGCCCGTTCCGTTTGCGTGAGCCGTGTGCAGGACCGAGCGTGTGTGGGGCGCAATGCAACCGCGACAAGAGTGCTGTGAGTGTACCACCTTTTTTCCTTTTAAACTAGGTGCCTCGCCCCTTCAAAAAAAACTTGTTGCTTCGCGCGATCCATCGACACTACTACTAGTAATCCGGTAATCCCGACTAAAACGGCGCGGCCAGGTCTTTTCCCGCGCGATATGCTGGGAGGTTGGCTTAGTTGGGTTTTTAGGACGAGTAATGCTACACCTACGTAATCCCAGTTACGTAATTAACGTAATGTGAAACATGTAATATGTTGATTGTAAATTGGGGGGAGGGAGGGGCCCACCACCATGAAAATCAGGGGAGGAGAGAGAGAGGCAATTTACGTTATCCCTTTCGTAAGTTCCCATAGATGTAGAAAGATGTGAAATGCGTGAATGTGTAGTGGACGTACTATTGGAGTGCCCAAGGTAAATTGTGTATGTATAGACCCTATGTGTTTATTTTACTTCACATGTTAGATTTGTCTCGGTTCAATAAAAAGCAGAGTTGCTGATGATGGTGTGCCTGTCATCCTGCAATATAGGCCGTCCGATCTATATCTAATGGATAGGAAGGAAACTATGACAATTTACCCGCACTCGTCTCCACATTTGCAGATAAGGCTTTCCCTTGTTCATCCTTTTCTCTCACAAGATCTTGATCTTCCATGTAACGCACGGGGATCTTGCTAGTACTCCGACAATATACTATATTATTGTGAAAGTTCATATACACCGGCCGAGATTAATGCAAACACGGTAGATTTTCATTACATTTTGAACTTTTATAGGACAGAAAAATAAAACAAACCCGACCCTAAACCTATTCTATGGTGGCGACCGACGTCCTGCATCTGCGATCTCTATGTACTAGGGCGGGGTTCAAGACCCGTGAAGTGAAGGTGCAGTCTCCGGCGAGGAAGAGTAGAACACGGGATACGGACCGGCTAGTTGGCACACCATGCCCTGCCACCTCCCATGCCCTACTCATCCTCGGAGGAGTCCCCGACCTCGGCGGTGCCGGACGTTGGACAGCGGCAAGTAGGACTGAAAGTGCAACTATCCCTAGGTGGTTTTGGTAATTCATAACAACATATAGCTCATTGAGCTAATGCTATTCCAAGACAAATATTTCAGGAAAGCGCAATGAATGGCATGACACGGATGATGAAAGTGTATCCCTCAAAATATCAAGGACAAAAGATTGGCTCAAGCTCAAAAGCTCAAGACTCTACATTTAACATTTTAGTGATCCAAGATCACATTGAGTCTATAGGAAAAGCCAATACTATCAAGGAAGGATGAGGTGTTGCTTAATGAGCCTTTTGCTTCATGTCCTTCGTGATATGTTCCAAAACCCTCCACTGCTTTCTCACATCCACATATGACCTAAACCTAAAGTCAAACTCGGCCCTACCGATTCTTTCTATCCGGTGCCACCGAGTTCAGATGTCTTAGCCACTGCCACAGACCCTAGGCAAATCGGTCTCACCCATAGGGATCTCGGTCTCACCGAGATGGGATCGTAATCTCTCTGTTTCCCTTGGTAACGTTTCGGTCTAACCGAAGTGAGCGATCGGTCCCACCGTGCTTACAAAGATCTCAAGTGATCTTTGTACTCTAGGATGGTGAAGGTGTCGCTGAAATGTACTCTAGGCTTCCTCTTATCACAAATGAGATTGCCGGCTTAGGAAGTGAAGAGATGACTGACAGATTCATCATCAAGAAGATCCTAAGAGCATTGGATGGAAAATATGATACCGTGTGCACATTGATCGAAATGATGCCAAATTACAAAGATCTCAAGCCAACGGAAGTCATTGGAAGAATTGTTGCTCATGAGATGTCAATCAAGGATAAGGAGGAACTTCACAACAAGTCAAGTGGTGCTTACAAAGCCTCATGTTAAGCCCCCACATCATCAAGTGAGAAACAAACCTTCAATGAAGAATTAAGCTTAATGGTGAAGAACTTCAACAAATTCTTCAAGAGTAGAAGCAAAGAAAGAAGCTCCATGTCAAGGTCCTACAATGAAAAAAGATCTTCTAGTCGAGAACGAAATTGCTACAATTGTGGGAGACCCGGACACCATTCCAATGAGTGTATGGCACCCTACAAAAGAACAGAAGATTCTCCCAAGAGAAGAAGTAGAAGAGAAGACTCACCACCAAGAGAGAGAAGGAGTAGAGATGATCGTTATGAACGAAGACCCTCACGGAGAAGCAAGGATTTGGAAAGAAAGGACAAGTCATCAAAGAGCTACACAAAACGAAGACATCAAGCTCATGTTGGTGAATGGGTATCCGGCTCCGACTCCGACAATCACTCCGAGAGAAGCTATCACTCTGACTCCGAACACACTCAAGATGAATGTGTTGTCGGTTTAGCACTTGTGTCAACCAACTCCTATGACATATTTGAATCACCAAATGAAGGAATTGGAAGATGCTTCATGGCCACACGTCCTAAGGTAACACACCCCGAGTATGTTGATTTTAATAGTGATGAAGATGACTTGCTAGGTGATGACGATTTACTTGTTGACAACTCTAGTGATGAATACTATGATGAAACATCAATAAATCATGCTAATCAAGATGAAACAAGTGACAATGATAAGGAGAAAATTGAGCGTCTAACTAAAGAACTAAACACTCTTAAGTTAGCTCATGAAACTATCTTCGAAGATCATCGAGCACTTTTAAGGGCTCATGAGAAGTTACGCTTTGAAAAGCTCAATCTTGAGCAAGAGCATGAGTTCCTAAAAGCGATCAATGATGATCTTCGTAAGAAAAGTTCTTCTTATATTGCCAAGCGTTTTCTCTTATCTACTTACATGCCTCAAGTCAAGTCTAGTAACAAGAACAAGAAAGATTTTTCTTCTAGTAGTAACAATAACAATGCTAAATCCAATATTGTTGCTTCTAGTAGTTCTCTTGATTCCACTAGTGATTCTCTTAGCCAAGTTACACTTGAGCAAGAAAACAGCTTATTGAAGGGAATTATAGAGAAAGGTGTATACAAGAGCCTTGCCGGGAGTAAGAGATTTGAGGAAATTGTACGCAAGCAAGGAAGGCACCGGAAGAATTAAGGTGTTGGTTTTGAGCAAAAGTTCAATGCCAATGGAGTTGAGTGGGAAGAAGATCAATAACCCAAGACGATGTTTGTTCCTCAACAAGAGAAGTATGATCCTACTTCCTTCAAGGGAACACAAGCACAAGATGATCTTCCACCACAAGACCACAAGAACAAAGGCAAGGACAAGCTTCAAGAGGAGATTGATGCATTTGAAGAAACACCTAAGGCCTTGGTCAAGTGGGTTCCCAAGACTACGTCAAGTTCTACTTCATCAAGCACAAGTACTACACCAAGGATTCCCACCAAGTTGATGTGGATCCCGAAGAATAAGAACTAGAGAGTTCTTGAGGGTGACTCCGCCAACATTTTTCACTCATATGATTATGGCTAGGACAAGTGCAATCAACTTCCATATCTTGCACTAGTTCAAGGAGTCACAAACCCTCATGTTGGTAAGGCAAGGGACAAGGTAACCTAATGTTTTCATGGACATCATTTTGTGTGTGCATCACTCTATGTCTATGGATATTCTTGTTTATTCCTTGTGGGACTAACCCGCGTAGGTATTCAAAGTGCAACTCACTCCAAAGGATTGCTCCAAAAGTTCTACATCAACATTGAGCATCCACATCTTCAACACCTACATGAAGTCATCAACGACAACCCAAGGTTAGTTTATCCCTCTAAGGGGGATCTCACATCTAGGGGGAGCTTAACTCTAAGAACTGAGTCAAAGCAACTCTAATGATGTGAACACATAAATGCTTTATGTAAAAGTGGTAACCCCACTTGAGCTTAAACGATGAGTATGACCTATGATCAAATGTTCTCATTTGACTCCTAAGTCAATATACTCATATATAGATGACCTAGTCATCGCCAATTGTTTGATAGATGCTAGAATTGGTTGTGCATGCTTTGTCACATATTTCATTTGTCATTTTATTGTGTGAGCATGTTGGTTGCATATTTTACTCATTCGAGGACATCCACTTGTTGTTTGATTGATTGGTTTCTTTTTCTTTTGCCAAGTGGATGGACAAGAATGCCTAAGAACCTTTTCTAGCTATCTATGCTTTTCTCGTCTCAAACTCTATTCATGCTAAATCACAAAATTTGATCAAGTCAGATCCGAACCACTCTGTGTGAGGAGCACTCGGAGTCCCCGATTCGTCATAGACTTAAACTTCCAAAACTTCTTTGTGATTTTTGGTCTGACAGATTCCTCCATTTCGGTCATACCGAGAATACTAAGTCGATCTAGGTTTTCAATCTCGGTGCAACCAATTTTAACTTTTCGGTCACACCGAGTTGATGTAACTGTTAACAGTTATGCATCTCGGTGCCACCGAGTTGTTCAACTCGGTCACACCGACAGTGCCGTGCTCTATATATCACACGGGCAAATTTTGGAAAATTTTCTCTGAAACACCTCGCCTGCGCATAGCTCGCTCTGCCTACTTGGTCTACGGATCGTCGACTTCGTCGCCAGCCGCCTCCAGCAGCTAGTCTCCACCGCCGTCAACGGAATTCTCCTCCGCCGTTGCCGCCGTAGCGAGTTCGCCGCCGAACTAGGGTATGAACTCGATCACTGTGCTATCCTGGTCTGATTCTCAGCACATTGTATTCGTAATGCATCTTGCCACGATTGAAACACTTCTATCCAGTCAAAACAATCCTTAGAATAGGCATGATTCAAAAATTTAGGGTTTGGTTTCCGCCGAAACCATCTCGGACCCACCGAGTTGAAAAACTCGGTCCCACCGATTTGGCTAACTCCATTGCACTAGTAAGTCTCGGTCTGACCGAGAATTACAAATCGGTGTGACCGATTTTAGAACTTTGTGAAACCCTAGCAGTCTCGGTGCCACCGTACTGTGACTCAGTCTGACCGAGTTCACTAGTTTAGGTTCCAAAACTGCTTCGGTATCACATAGTTTAAAAATCGGTAGATCCGAAATGCTTTCTGTGGAAAACTAAAACTAAGTTTTTTTAATCATTCTTTTGCAAAAATCTCTGCATTTTGTGATGCTCATCCACTCTACCTCATCTATAACTATTCACAGGGTCAGCAGTCAGTGTGAGCAGCATGTCAGACCAAAGTGACAGCCAGAATAGGTCAGAAGAGCAGATTCACATGAGTGAGGGCACTAGTCCCTCTAGCAGCTCAGATGATGGGATCAGAAGCACTCCCGGCAATTTGCCCAAGGTTTCCACAAGGACAAGGAAGAAGAAGACCTTAGAGTCTGAGGATGAAGATTATGTGGCAGCTGAGGATGAGGCCAGTTCCAAGAAGAATGTACTCAAGAAAGAGTACAGCTCGACAACACTTAAGCCTGGAATGAAGATCAAAATGCCAGCAGGTAGACAACCAATGTCCAAAGCCAGAGTCTCCACTCAAGCTTCTTCGGAATCCCAACCCAAAGAACCTGCTGCTGCTGACGGAAAGAAAAGGAAGGAAAGGGTCAAGAAGACCATGCCAGAGTGATTGGGAAACCATCTATGATGGAGGAAGAGGAAGAAGAAGAGGTTATTAAGCCTGCACCCAAGGCACAAAAGCTGATGGGTGACGCCATAAAGTCAGGGGCTGCATCTTCAAAGCCCAAAGCTACCCCTAAGCCCAAGAGTGCATCAAAGAGGAATACCAGGAGTATACCAGCAACTGAGAAGAACAAGGCTCCAATGCCTGAGGTCGATGCTGAGGTTGATGCTCATCCTGTGGCTGAGAACATGAAGATCAGGAGAGATCAAGGGTTGAGGCTATGGGGAGAGTCAGATCCATATGCCACCAGGAGAAGGACTGCTGTGGATTACAGGTTCCACACCAAGGAACATCATGACTTCTATGAGACTATCTTGTTGGATAAGAAGCCCATAGTTTGTGATATGAGGTGGGTCGACTGGACCTACATTCAGAAGAATGAAGAACACTATCCTGGAGTGTATGACAGCTTTAGTGCTTGTGGAGTTGCAAATTTTGTTGGGCAGAAGCTCACAAATTGGAATGACAAGCTCATAATGCAATTCTACTCCACAGCACATTTCTATCCAGATGGCAGGATAGTGTGGATGTCTGAAGGAACACGATATCAGTCAACCATAAGGAATGGGCAAGTCTGATCAATGCCCCAAAGGAAGATGAAGATGACTTGGACATTTATGCCAAGAAGAAGATGGGACACAACTCGATGTCACACATGTACAAGGAAATCCCAGATGATGCACTTGAGTCTTTCAAGTTTGGATCAGTTCATTATCTTCTGTCAGGGCTGCCTACAATCAACTGGATCCTAAGGCACACTCTTTTGCCCAAATCAGGTGACCACAACATGATCAGAGGGCATGCAATCAACTTGCTTCACGTTTTTGACGTGCCTCAGAAATTCAAAGTCATGAGCCTCATAGTTGAAACTATCAAGAGGACTGCAGCAGACCAGAAGAGGAGCTGTGGATATGCCCCACAGATTCAGGAGTTGATAAACTCAAAGATGGGCACAAGGAAGTATTTGTTGGATAAGGAACACATGGTTCTTTATCCTGACTTTGAGGACAATCAAGTTTTCATGACTGAGAATGAACCAACATCAGTGCAAGCGCAAGAGAAGAAGGAGAAAGCAAGGAAAGAGAAGGCTGCCAAGATGCCAACTCAAGAAGAGGCATCTGAATACTTTCTGAAGAACAAGCAGTATCAGCTTGGTTACTTGATAGCATCAACTCTGTGGATTGAGAAGGGGTTGGCCACCCTAACTCAAAATCAGGAGAGCCTGGAAAGAATCACGGAACAAAAATTCTATGATCTTGATGTCAAAGTAACTAAGATTCAGTCAGCCGTGGAGCAGCTACATGATGACATGCAGGAGAGGAAGGGCAGGACAACGATTGATGCATTTGCCAGAGTGCCACGAGCTCAGAGATCAGCTGCAGAGCCAGTTCAAGACACCAGAGTCACTTCATCAGCTCCAGCTACAGCTCCAGCACCACCAGCTCCAGCACCAACTCCTTCAGCTCCTTCTACATCGACTGAAGCCTTCATTCTTGGAGTTCTCCGGACACCACCACCACCAGAAGACCAAGCCTGAGAGACGATATAGTCCTATGCATTTCCTAGGAACCTTTTGGTAACTTGTTGCCAAAGGGGGAGAAAAATGTATAGATCATATGCTTCGAGAGAGAGAGAGATTTGCTTTTGTTCTTTCTTGTCTTTTTGGTTGAACTTTATTTGCTTTTGATTGTTTGAGATATTATGCAATTACCTGTGAGACATTGATGATCATGTATTTGATCATAAGCTAAACTTATGCTCGTTATGATATTATCTTACTTATCCTTATATGATCATTCACTTTGCTTGGTGATGAGTGCATGTATTCAATCTTTGTTATTTTGAGCGCACCACCAAGATGTATGTGACATGGAAGAGTAACCCATGAGCCTAATTCCTTGTGCATTTGCAGTCCAAAGCAAATATTACTATGCACAAATTTAGGGGGAGCTCTTGCTTATCACATAGTTCTCAAAGCGACGATGTTTTTCAAATTTTATTATCATTTGTCGAAGCTTTGATCTATATGTTTTCATCAATTACGAAAAATGGGGAGATTGAAAGTGCAACTATCCCTAGGTGGTTTTCGTAATTCATAACAACATATAGCTCATTGAGCTAATGCTATTCCAAGACAAATATTTCAGGAAAGCTCAATGAATGGCATGGCATGGATGATGAAAGTGGATCCCTCAAAATATCAAGGACAAAGGATTGGCTCAAGCTCAAAAGCTCAAGACTCTACATTTTACATTTTGTGATCCAAGATCACATTGAGTCTATAGGAAAAGCCAATACTATCAAGGAGGGATGAGGTGTTGGTTAATGAGCCTTTTGCTTCATGTGTTTAGTGATATGCTCCAAAACCGTCCACTACTTTCTCACATCCACATATGACCTAAACCTAAAGTCAAACTCAGCCCTACCGATTCTTTCTATCCGGCGTCACCGAGTTCGGATGTCTTAGCCACTTCCACAAACCCTGGGCAAATCGGTCTCATCGATAGGGATCTCGGTCTCACCGAGATGGTATTGTAATCTCTCTGTTTCCCTTCGTAACGTTTCGGTCTAATCGAAGTGAGCGATTGGTCCCACCGAGATTGCAATGTAAACTCTCTGTTTCCCTTTCGTAACTTTTTGATCTCACCGAAAGAGCGAATCGGTCCCACCGAGTTTACCTGACCAACTCTCTGGTTAGCTAATTACCAAATTCGGTCTCACCGAGTTTGTGTAATCGGTCTCACCGAGATTATGTTATTCCCTAACCTTAACCATATCGGTCCTACCGAGTTGCATGTCAGTCCCACCGAAAATCCAAACGGTCACTAGGTTTACTAAATCGGTCCAACCGAGTTTGATGATTCGGTCCCACCGAGTTTGGTAAATTGTGTGTAACGGTTAGATTTTGTGTGGAGGATATATATACCCCTCCAGCTCCTCTTCATTCATGGAGAGAGCCATCAGAACATACCTACACTTCCAACTCACCAGTTCTGAGAAAGAATCACCTACTCATGTGTTGAGGCCAAGATATTCCCTTCCAACCATATGAATCTTGATCTCTAGCCTTCCCCAAGTTGCTTTCCACTCAAATCTTCTTTCAACCAGATCCAAATCCTATGAGAGAGAGTTGAGTGTTGGGGAGACTATCATTTGAAGCACAAGAGCAAGGAGTTCATCATCAACACACCATTTGTTACTTCTTGTTGAGTGGTGTCTCCTAGATTGGCTAGGTGTCACTTGGGAGCCTCCGACAAGATTGTGGAGTTGAACCAAGGAGTTTGTAAGGGCAAGGAGATCGCCTACTTCGTGAAGATCTACCGCTAGTGAGGCAAGTCCTTCGTGGGCGACGGCCATGGTTGGATAGAAAAGGTTGCTTCTTCGTGGACCCTTCATGGGTGGAGCCCTCCGTGGGCTCGCGCAACCGTTACCCTTCGTGGGTTGAAGTCCCCATCAACGTGGAGGTACGATAGCACCACCTACTGGAACCCCGACAAAAACATCTGTGTCTCCAATTGCGTTTGATTTCTCCAAACCCTTCCCTTTACTTTCTTGCAAGTTGCATGCTTTATTTTCCGCTGCCTATATAATCTTTGCATGCTTGCTTGAATTGCATGATGATTGCTTGTATTGTTCAAAGATAGCTAAAATATGCCAAAGTCTAAAATTGGGAAAAGGCATAGCTTTTAATTGGTCAAGTAGTCTAATCCCCCCTCTAGACATACTTCAAGGTCCTACAAGGACGTGTGGCTGACGGTGCTCCCGTCGTTGACCGCCAGCGTGGCCACCGCTTGTGCCGTGGCGTCCGCGTTCGACTACGCCGCTATTGTGTCGCGAGAGGCAACTTGAGCGAGGGCGGCGACCTCGAGCTTCATCCCCGAAGACAAGCTCTCCCGCAGAGCGTTCGCGCTTGCGGTCATGGCGGATGTGGTGCCAGGTGGGGGCACGATGCGCTATGGTGTGGATGTTAGGTGGGCGTTGCCGCTTTAAGTACCGCATTCCGGTGAGCCCAAGCGTCCAGGTGCGTCATTAATTCGCCAGAGTTGGTTCCTCGGGCTCCGAGCCTCTTAACGACGGCATACGAATGGACGACATGAACGCGGGCAGTGATGTCTACTACACAACCTTCTTCTTGTAGACGTTGTTGGGCCTGAAAGTGCACAGGTTTGTCGGACAGTAGCAAATTTCCCTCAAGTGGATGACCTAAGGTTTATCAATCCGTGGGAGGCGTAGGATGAAGATGGTCTCTCTCAAGCAACCCTGCAACCAAATAACAAAGAGTCTCTTGTGTCCCCAACACACGCAATACAATGGTAGATTGTATAGGTGCACTAGTTCGGCGAAGAGATGGTGATACAAGTGCAATATGGATAGTAGATAAAGGTATTTGTAATCTGAAATTATAAAAACAGCAAGGTAACTAATAATAAAAGTGAGCTTAAATGGTATTGCAATGGTGGGAAACAAGGCTTAAGGTTCATACTTTCACTAGTGCAAGTTCTCTCAACAATAATAACATAGATAGATCATATAGCAATCCCTCAACATGCAAGAAAGAGTCACTCCAAAGCCACTAATAGAGGAGAACAAACAAAGAGATTATGGTAGGGTACGAAACCACCTCAAAGTTATTCTTTCGAGTCAATCTATTCAAGAGTTCGTACTAGAATAACACCTTAAGACACAAATGAACCAAAACCCTAATGTCACCTAGATACTCCATTGTCACCTCAAGTATCCGTGGGCATGATTATATGATATGCATCACACAATCTCAGATTCATCTATTCAATCAACAGAAAGTACTTCAAAGAGTGCCCCAAAGCTTCTACCGGAGAGTCAAGACGAAAACATGTGCCAACCCTATGCATAGGTTCATGGGCGGAACCCGCAAGTTGGTCACCAAAACATACATCAAGCGGCACATGATATCCCATTGTCACCACAGATAAGCACGGCAAGACATACATCAAGTGTTCTCAAATCATTAAAGACTCAATTCGATAAGATAACTTCAAGAGAAAACTCAATTCATCACAAGAGAGTAGAAGGGGAGAAACATCATAAGATCCAACTATAATAGCAAATCCCGGGATACATCAAGATCGTGACATAAAGGGAACAAGAGAGAGAACATGAGAGAGAGAGAGAGATCATACACATAGCTACTGGTACATACCCTCAGCCCTGAGGGCAAACTACTCCCTCCTCGTCATGGAGAGCGCCGGGATGACGATGAAGATGGCCACCGATGAGGGATCCCCCCTCCGGCAGGGTGCCGGAACAGGGTCCCGGTTGACTTTTGGTGGCTATAGAGCCTTGCGGCGGCGGAACTCCCGATCTATCTTCTCCCACAATGTTTTTATGGTATATGGGACTATATAGGTGAAAGAAGTCGGTCGGGGGGGGGGGTGCTCGAGGGGCCCACGAGACAGGGGGCACGCCCAGGAAAGGTGGGCGCTGTCGGTGTCAAAACCGACGGATCTCGGGTAGGGGGTCCCGAACTGTGTGTGTAAGGCTAATGGTAACAAGATACTGGGGACACTGTTTACCCAGGTTTGGGCCCTCTCGATGGAGGTAATACCCTACTTCCTACTTGATTGATCTTGATGATATGAGTATTACAAGAGTTGATCTACCATGAGATCAGAGAGGTAAGCCCTAGAAGCTAGCCTATGGTATGATTGTTGTATTGTTGTTGTGTCCTACGGACTAAACCCTCCGGTTTATATAGACACCGGAGGGTGGCTAGGGTTATACATAGTCGGTTACAAAGAAGGAGATCTACATCCGAATCGCCAAGCTTGCCTTCCACGCCAAGGAAAGTCCCATCCGAACACGGGACGAAGTCTTCAATCTTGTGTCTTCATAGTCCAACAGTCCGGCAAATGTATATAGTCCGGCAGTCCAGATACCACCTTATCCAAGACTCCCTCAGTAGCCCCTGAACCAGGCATCAATGACGATGAGTCCAGCGCGTAGATTGTCTTTGGAATTGCGAGGCCGGTTCCATCTCCGAATACTCCAAGATAAATTCCGAACACAAGGATCATGTCCGGCTCTGCAAGATAAATTTCATATACCACCGTAGAGAGAATAATAAACCATAGATCTAATCTGCTCACAGCTCCTTGTAGCGCGACATCACACCATGGCCCGGTAATTATTCAAACCTTTCTTAACTAGCCACCGCACACATTCCGAGGCGGTTTCCTTGGCACGTCCCGTCGAAGCAGAGATTGTGTCCCCTTATTGCGGGATCCTCATCAATACGGGTATATATGGGTGACCCCACCACGCCTGTTGGCATGACTCCATGTTTCGGGCATGTCCCAAACGGTTATGCTGGGGATGCTTGATATTCTCCCCCCTTTATAGAGGGGTCAAGGCCTATCCCTTCTCTACCACGCTTGCGCCTTCCCACTTCTAGAGTTCCAACACCCGAAGCTCAAGTTTTAGGCACTTTGGATCTCCAATCATGTCCGGATCCAACCTTAGAGGTCGGTGGATTGCTTCCTCTGTCACTGAGGAGGACATTGCGAAGCACATGGAGGCTGGATATCTCACCGCCGATGTCAAGCACAGGCTTCCTGCTCCAGGGCAGGTCATCCCTTCTCCCGAACCCAATGAGAGTGTCGTATTTGTTTCCCACTTCCTCCGGGGCTTATGCTTTACTCTCGATCCCTTCGTGAGAGGGCTCATGTTATATTACGGGTTAGACTTTCACGATTTAGCACCGGATTCCATCTTTCACATCTCGTCATTCATCGTCGTGTGTGAAGCCTTCCTTCACGTCACCCCACACTTTGGCCTATGGCTCAAGACCTTTAATGTGAAGCCGAAGGAGGTCGAGGGGCAACACGTGGAGTGCGGAGGCACCACAATAAGCAGAAACACCGATGTTCCATGGCCGAAGGTTGCCTTTCCGGAGGTATCAGATTTATGGCAACAGAGGTGGTTCTATATCACAGCTCCCCAAGGCACAAGGTGGGCGGCCGCCCCCGCCTTTCGCCCGGGCCCTCCGCCTCAACTGGCGTCGTGGGCCAATGTGAGACCGGACTGGGGGCCTGCAAACGATGTACCAACGTTGCAGAACCGTATTCAGGAACTTCTTGAAAGGGATATCAATATTGTCAAGATAATCCAGGTAATGCTAGTTCGGCGGGCCTTGCCATGCAAACGGCGTCCTCTCTAGATGTGGGAGTTCAATCCGGAAGGTCCGCGAACCATTCAGCACTTCTTCGGCATGACGCTTGAAGGGATGTATAAGTTGTTCTTCGGTCAATGAGTAAAGTGTCCGGACACCACCGAGGATGCGGCTCTAAGCTGCAACCGCCCAGATACCCAAGTAAGTAACCCTATAACCGAACACTTTATTAGTATTTATCATAACGCTAGTCTGAAAATCTGTCCGCGTCCAGGATTGGCTCAGCAAGGCGGAGAGAATCAGGTGTCCGGCCCCACTTCCCGAAGGCTCGCCCAGTTTGACAATAGCCAGGATGCTTGAGCAGGCGTTAAGCCAAGTGCCATCGAGGAAGGGGGAAGGGGAGAGTGAGCTTCACACATTGCTCATCCAAACCGGGGGAATTGATGTCTCCACGAAGGAGGATAATCGGGAAGTTGAATCCAAGGACTCCTCCCCTCGCGGGAAGAAAAGGGCTGCCTCCGAAGACTTGGAGATGGAGGTGCCTAAACAAGGGAAGAAAACTACCCCAGGGAGCCCGGCCCGGAAGGGCGTCCTCACCGCGTCATGCTCGCAAACGGGCCAGCCCTCCAACGAGCCATAAGTTTAAAAAACAAGAAGCCATTATTTTTCCTCTGAGAACTGTAACCAGGATCCACCTTTTTGCAGTCCAGCTAGTAGCTTGTCTCAATAGGGTTCGTCATCCGGGGACCTTCTTCCGGAGATGATGGAGAGTGAAACACCACCTTCCTCTCCGCCCCATGGGGCAGGTGACCCTGAGGTGTCGTCACGGAGGAGTCCAGATCTGCCGCGGCCGGAAGCTAACACTTTGGCTACCCCGAGCCCAGCGCGTTTGGATCCCGAGGAGGGGAACAATAAGGGTCCGGGACAGTCCCTCACCCAACCGAACACACTGTCGGGCCTCCTGGAGCGAGCTGCGCTCCCGAAGGATCAGTGTACGCTAATGGGTACGGTGTTGGAGAAAATTTCATCCACCACAAGCGGGCTAAATGAAGCCTTTGGAAGCTTGCTCAAAGGTTTTGAGGTACGCAACGAAACACGCGATTTTTGTGCTTGCACCGTGCGCACTAGATGTGCTCTGTATGGATAATAGCCCCTGACTCTGGTTGCCAGCCCTAAGCGGCAAACGGAGGATCACATTCCCAGGTTTGATCGTACTATATTTATGCGCAGGTTGCTAAGGATCCGGCGGTAGACCGGACTGCTGAAGTCGTTGAATTGGGGCAAAAAATTGATGTGGCGGATGCCGACATCACGCTTATGAACAAGCGATTGGACGAGTCACAGAGTATGCGCTCGTTGTTTCCTTATTTGCTTTAGGAAATTGTAAAAAGGTTGGGATATTAATATGATGTGATGTGGCTGCAGGCGGAGCTACTGCCGTTGAGGCCTTGAGTGCGGAGCTTGCCCTAGCCAAGGAACAAGCCCGGATCAGCAATGCGGCTGCTCTAAAGGCAGCCGAAGACTTGAAAGCCGAACAGGCCGCTCATCTCCGAAGTGAAGAAAAGATAGCCGAAATGGCTGTAGAGCTGAGGGACGCCGCCGACCGGTATGAGCTTCTGGAGAAGGAGAATCAGGTGCAGGCGTCTGACCTGAAGAAGGCGCTGGATTTGGCTAAGGAGACGCGTGGGAGGAACTTCGACAGGCTGGAGAAATCACGGCTGGAAGTCCGTACTTGTTGCGGATGAAGTTTTTAGATCCAAAGTATGCTCCGTTGGATAAACTATGGAGCGCTGCAGATAAGTATGCGGACTTGGCGAAGAGTGTGGCCGATGCAGCCAAGCTGTTCAAGGATCATAAAGATAACGAGATGGAGAGGCTGTTCTGGTCGCAATTTAATACCCCACCGCGCTCATTACCATTGAGTGAGAAGATAGCTGCTATAGCCGAGCTCCATGTTCTGTCCGGCCTTGCAATGAGGTATGTAATAGACCATCTGTGGCCGAGAGGGCCGAGGCCGGATAGTTAATTTGGTTTGGTGCAACAATTATTTGGCGCCAGATCGCAAAATCGATGCCGTGAAGAGGTCAGCATGTATAGAGGGTGCGTGGATGGCTCTTGCCCGTGTTAAAACATATTGGGCAGATATGGATGCCACCGGCATTGCGACCCAGGGTCCGGCAGGAAGCCAAGACCCAGCCGAGCAGTATTTCGAGCAGGTCAAGGAAGTTGCCCGTAGAATAGAGTCTTAGTGTTCAAAGAATGTCGTGTTCGAGTGACAAATCACTAAATTGTAAACAATTACATGTTGAATATAGAGGCTGCTTTTTATACTTTTTCCTAGAAGTATTATAATTTCTCATGTTGGCTATTGATGTATGCATATAACATGAAAGTTAGCAGTCGTTGGCTTTAGCCCCCACGCATATAATGCGGGGGCGTTCGAGAGAAAAAAGGCATAAACACACTTGATCCAACGTCTTGGTCCATGAAGGAGGTGATCGCACGTCGAACCAGGCAACCGGACTATATAGCTATAACGCTTTCACTTAGCCATAGGAGTTGAAAGGTGTGACACTCCAAAAGATTTTCTATTTTTGGTTTTCAGCAAAAACTTTGTTGTTTTGAAGGACGTCATTTAAACCCTTCCAAAAATCTCCTTCTCTCAAGAATTTTCCCTTTGACAAAAGATTTTATTTTGGTATCTTCTTCAACTCTGGTGTTGGTTATTAAAAACCTTTGTTCTGATTTTCCCCTTCTAAAGATTTGTTTTTGGGATTTATTTTCTTTTAGAAGAAAACCCTAGGGATTTTTGGATCTTCTCTTATTTGGAAACCATCCATGGTTTTACCATGCCTCATGTGGAAAATCTTCCCAAAACCCCTCCTTCCCCTTTGGGACAATTCAAATATTCTGTCCCAACAAGTCCAAATCATTTTTGGATTTTATTTCATTAAATTCTTTCCCCAAAACAACTCTGTCCATTATTTTGAGCCTAGGTGATTTGCAAAGCAAGTACCTAAATGCCTTTGAGTTTTGTTCTCAAACCAACTATTCTGGATAGTCCCTGGCACCCACAACCTAGAACCATCAAGATCCACTCTTCTTCTTTTCAAAATTTTCAAGTTTCAACTTCTGCAAGTTTGGACCAGATTCGTCAAATTTGGTGAAATTCATATCTCCTCTTCTCCAAAAATTCCACCAAAATTCAGGCAACCTCCAGTTGCAATGAGAAGCCACTCCACCAAAAATCAGCTCAAGGAAAAATCCCTACATACCAAAATCATTCTGTCGAACACCTAGCATGCACTGTCACCTTGCACTTTCAGAAAAAATTCAGACTTTCAGAAATTCAGTTTCGTCAGAGGCTGGTCACTTGTCAACTGTGCACATTGGCGCGTTGCGCGTGGCTCCTCCTCCCTGTCCAGAGCGCCGCACGGGTAGTTGGCTGGTTCCTGGCGTTAGTGGCGCCATGGCCCGTCCGCGCCGGCGTCTTCCGCGGCGTCGGGACCTCAAGTGGCGGCCAACAGGGGGCACCCTGCGGCACAACGCCGTTCGGCACCGCCCACGCCACCTGGGAGCTCCGCGTGGCCGTCTCCCTTGCCAGCGCACGCATGCAGCACGTCGCCGTGGCCTGGCATGCACGGGGCGCGCCCTCTGCCGCCGACGTGCCGCACGGCCGTTCCGTTGGGGACAGGCCGTAACCGCCCCTACCTCGCTGAGTTAGGCACCGGGATGGACTCAGTGCTCCCTCTAGTCGATGCTCAAGCTCCTTAACCTACCGTCCCCCACAGCACCGCCGTAATCACTCGCGGGACTTATCCCGTTCTCGGCAACCGCCTCGGGCCGGCTATATATAGCGCCTCCAATCTCACTCTCGACCCCGCGCACCTCCACCACCTCACTAGACCCCGCCCAGCCACTGGAAGAGCCTCGAGGGGCCCTTCTTCCTCAACTCCGGCCACCTCTGTTCGCTTCGGGCTCCGGCAGCATTCTCGCTGGTGAGAGCTCCTCCACCGCCCTAGGCTTGACCGTAGCCTCATGGCACCTCTAGGAGACTAACCCCCACTCCAATTTGACCCCAGCAGCTCTCTCCGACGAGACCCACGACTTCCCGAACTGCCGTCCGCCAGAGCAAGGGCCACCATCGACGTGGTACTCGCCGGTGACCACCACCACCACCCACCGACGCGGAATGGCGCCCGGAGCACGGAGGTACCAACCGATCCTCCTGCCTCGCCGTGGATCGCCGCTGGTGACCCCCGCGTCTCTCGGGCGCCGACGAGCTCTACCGCCTCATTTAAATTTTTAAACCTGACGGGTGGGACCGCCTGTCAGCCTCTCTGTCTTTATTTTGAAACGTTTTCTGAAAGCGTATTCTGATAAATACGCTTTCCAAACCGAATCATTTTCTGAACTTTTCTGTTCTGCCCCCTGAGTACTTTCTGTTTCATTACAGAAAGGTCCTTGGACCAAAACTCTTATAACTTTTAAACAGAAAAGGATTTTTGAGTAATTCTTTTTCTGTCCTCTTCAAAATTTTGTCTACTTTTTTATCAGGTTTATTTGTAAAATATTTGGAATATTTTTTGAGCACCCCTTTGTATTTATGTTAGTGCGTATATTTTTTGTATACCGTAGATACCGAAGGAGGTGACGGGACCGTGAACTTCACCGAGCTAGGCCCCGACTACTCCGAACCAGGCAAGCATGTTTGAACTTTTGATATGATGAGTGTTTGGGCATGTTTGCATTAATTTAGTATCATGGCATGTTCATGAGCATCTCGATGAAAGTTTGTCTCGCAAGAGTTGAGGCAAGTGAGTTTCGGGAAATCCATGAGTTGTTGGAAACATGTTGCATGGCCATGAGTTGGCATAAGAATGGGTAAGATGGCAGTGTTGTAGCATGCCAGTCTTATGCCAGATCCTTGACCCAGTGTCAAGATAAATCAGTCAAATTCCCGTCCGTCTCCCCTTTCGTACTACCACATGTTTTCCGCAAGGGATACGGCTTAGTAAGTTGCAAACCACTTCCTGGTACACACCAAATCGAGAGGCCGGGATGAGGGTTCCATGGCCCTGGATTAAAGCCTTTCATCCGGTCCGGGGGCATGGGTGTTTCTGGTTGGGACCGAGAGGGGGGCACCCCTTAGAGCGCGCGTATATAAATTTGATCCCATGCTATTCGAGATAGTGATCTCCCCGTCTCAAAGTTTTTCTTGAACGCTGTCTAGGGTGATTCCTGGCAACGTGAGGTAGGATGGGTGTGTACTGGTTAGCTGTGTTTTCTATGAAATACCGTAAACGGAACTAGTCCTTCGTGACTACGGAAATCCGTTGGCTGTGGATAATTTTAGTACAAACTCTGCAGAGACACAATTCTCGAAATTCATCTTATCCATGTCCAAGTACTGTGTTCATACTATCATGTCAAGTGTCAGTCTCGGTGACAGAAACTCCTGAGAACCATATGAGTGTTAAATGTTTATTTCCTGTGAATGCACTAATCCACTTATTGACTTGTGATGAATATTTTCCGTGAGCACCATTTCTTGTAAGTTATGAATAATGAATTATAAGCCCTTTCTGCGATGTCGCTCAGACGTCCGACTGTGGCATTGTTATTTACTTATTATTGATATAAGCCCTTTCTGCGATGTCGCTCAGACGTCCGACTGCAGCATTGTTATTATTTACTTTAATTATAAGCCCTTTCTGCGATGTCGCTGAGACGTCCGACTGTGGCCTTGTTATTATTTACTTTAATTATAAGCCCGTTCTGCGATGTCGCTTAGACGTCCGACTGCGGCATTGTTATTGTTTACTTTAATTATCAGCCCTTTCAGCGATGTCGCTCTGACGTCCGACTGCGGCATTGTTATTATTTAATTTTGTTATAAGCCCTTTTTGTGAGGTCGCTCCGACGTCCGACTGCGGCATCATGTCTTTTCTTTCAATATAAGCCCTTTATAAGGTGTCGCTTAGACGCCCGACTGTGGCATGCCTTATTTATTTGTTCACCCTTCGAGGCGTCGCTTCAGACACCCGATCGGTTTTGAGTTTATCTTCTTTGGGTTTTCGAGCGGACTACCGCCGATTCCCTTTTTACTTACCTTGCTATACTAAATTGATTGCGCATTGTTAAATTATTCATGACGCATTCATGCATACATTTGTTATATCTTTTGTCCGAACTGTCTTGCGAGTACTTTCAAAGTACTCCCCTGGCTTGTTGTTTTGGCCAGATGCTGACGAAGGCGATCTCATGGATGAAGAGTTCAATAGCGAGTCCGACGCCTAGAGGAATCCCAGTCAGTCTTGTGCGACCCCTGGATTAGTCACTGTGATATATTCGCTTCCGCTACCCAAATAAATTCACCGAGCCTCACCTCGACGCTCGATGAGCCGCCACTCCACTATGTCACATCCGCCACTATGTATAATTATTGGCGTGCTTGTAATAATTTGTTGAGCAACTTCAGCTCGACCCTGTAATATATCTTATGCTACTGGCTTATTGTATCAAGATTTTGTCTACCGGTATGGAGGATTTTCCTCACACTGGATTTTATAGGTCGGTTTCTCAATAAATATTTTTATTGAAAAACCGGTCGTGACAAAAGGTGGGGCTACTATGTAGCCCATGGTACTTCCGCGTGCATCCAGATAGGGTGCGCGTACTTGACCGAAAAACCGGTCCTTCGTTAATGCGGAGGAATCCTATATATTCTGGGGGGGTCCTCGAGTGGTTACTATGTAACAAAACCGGTCGTGACAAAAGGTGGGGCTACTATGTAGCCCATGGTACTTCCGCGTGCATCCAGATAGGGTGCGCGTACTTGACCGAAAAACCGGTCCTTCGTTAATGCGGAGGAATCCTATAGATTCTGGGGGGTCCTCGAGTGGTTGACCAATCTCTCGCTGTATCATGACAGTCGGTTTTCGGCTTTCTCTATTGACGTGCTCATCCGAAATAACTAGGGCACAATCGCAGTAGTTCTCCTTTGGCCTCCTTAGCCGATAGAACAGAACGTAAGGCCGCAAACCCAGGAGCCGGGCTAACCCAACATTTGACCAAAGACATGATTCGGAGCTGATGCATATAAGGCCAAACTCGCGACGCCGAACACTCCTGAAGGTATTCGGACTTTATAACATATACTGGGCTAAATAACACCCTTGACACTGTAGTTCCAGGTACGTGCATTGATCTGTCGTGGCAAAAAGCCTATAACACTAGTGTCCCTTATGGGTGTATGAAATGCCCATGGGAAGTCAAGCAACAAAAGACAGTAAAGAAGGTTTACACAGGGGCTTAATCTAAAGAGATACCTTTGGGCGGGGCCCTATTGCACGTCTGCGCCTTTATCTCCGTTGTGCCGTATCCTGGAAGGGTGTTGCACGAATAGTGTCTGTAAAAACGAAAGCTCATGAAACGAGAGTAAGCATGTGAAAAGTTAGTTATTCTCGATGGATGTTCGAGATACGAGATATTTTCATGTTAATGCGGCAAGCCGAATTGTGGGCTTGGTTATGTGTTAACAGCCCCTAGTACCATTTATGGGGATATATGTATAGCACCCAACCAGGGTTTATCCTGGGATGTTTTTGATGGTGGTGCACCAGACTCATCTAGCCGTGTCCGTGGTCTTGATGACCGATCATGCCTCTGGTAGGAGAGGCCGCTTAATGTCCAGCTACTAGAGCCACCACATACTACTCTGTCTTTCCGTCAACGGTTATGACACCATGTTGACCAGGCATCTTAAGTTGAAGGCAGGCGTAGTTCAGTATTGCATTAAAGTGAGTGAAGGCCGTTCTTCCAAGTAATGCATGATAACCGCTGCTGAAGGGAGCGATGTTGAAGATTAGTTCCTCGCTTCTGAAGTTATCGTGAGAACCGAATGTTACTTCTAATACGAGGGAGCCCCAGCAGTGGTCCTCGAGCCTGGTATTACTCCAGTGAGGGTGGCGCTATTTTGAGTTATTCTGGATGGGTCTATCCCCATCCTGCGGATGGTGTCTTGATATATTAGATTAAGACTACTGTCGCCGTCCATTAAGACGCGAGTGAGATGGTATCCATCAATTATTGGGTCGAGCTCCAAGGCAGCCGATCCTCCGTGCCGGATACTGGGCAGGTAGTCCCTATGATCGAAGGTGATCGGGCAAGCCGCCCAGGGATTGAATTTGGGGGCGGCAAACTCTGCGTGAGTTGTGTGTACCATGTTCACCGTTTTGACTTCTGGTGGGAATTTCTTCTGCCCCCCCCCCCCCCCCCCGTGTTCGGCTGGCGAGGTTCATCCTCATCTTTGCTTGGCGTGCCCCGTTCCTTGTGTTCGGCGTTTAACTTGTCGGCCTGCTTGAAGACCCAACACTCTCTGTGGGTATGATTTGCAGGTTTTTCGGAAGTGCCATGGATTTGGCACAATCTGTCCAGGACTTTATTCAAGCTGATGGTCCCTCTTTACTGCCTTTGAATGGCTTCTTTCCTTGACCGAGTCGAGAGCCCCTGAATCCGGCGTTAACCGCCGTATTGTTCGGACTATGATCATTCTGGCGCTCGTGCTTACTGCGCCATGGCTTCCCGTTGCCATCTCGGATTTCGGATGTGCCCGGGTCACTGGTGCCTCTACGGGCCAACCAGCTGTCTTCGCCCATGCAAAATCGGGTCATAAGGCTTGTCAAGGCTGCCATCGTCCTTGGCTTTTCTTGGCCGAGGTATCTGGCAAGCCACTAGTCTCGGATACTATGTTTGAAGCCCGCTAAGGCTTCGGCATCCGGACAGTAGACAATTTGATTATTCTTAGTGAGGAATATGTTCCATAGCTTGCGGGCTGACTCTCCGGGCTGCTGTATTATGTGACTTAAATCGTCTACATTCGGGGGTCGAACATAAGTTCATTGGAAGTTGGCCCTGAAAGCGTCCTCAAGTTCCTCCCAACTTCCAATTGAGATTTCGGGGAGGCTCTTCAGCCAGTGCCAAGCTGGTCCTTTCAACTTGAGGGGAAGGTATTTAATGGCGTGGAGATCATCCCCACGAGCCATGTGTATGTGAAGGATAAAATCTTAATTCCAGACCCCAGGGTCTGTTGTTCCGTCGTATGCCTCTATATTCACGGGTTTGAATCCTTGTGGAAATTCATGATCCAGTACCTCATCGGTGAAGCACAGGGGGTGTGCAGCCCCTCTGTATCTGGCCGTGTCGCGGCATGTTGTCGGCTGTTGTTGCTCCCAATGTTGATTCGGGACTGGTATACGATCAGTATGATCATTGTGGTGACCATGATCCCGCATCGGAGCGTGTCCTCTGGACCCGTAAATGGATTTGGCCACACTGGCCTTTTTGTCCAGGAGCTCTCGTATATCATGTGCGGTATCAGCAGCTGCTCTATCGCGTCCATGAGGTGGTTGGTCCAGCCCAGTGGCCATATTGTTCCTTGGTGGAATGGGCGCTGCGGCCTCGTCGTCAAATTCGGGTAGCAGTTTGCGCTTTGGTAGCTCTTTGTGGGGCGATCGTCAACGTATTTACCTTTGGTGTCCAGCACCTTGTTCCATCTTCGGTTGAGCATATCCTGCGCGGCTTTAAGCCTTTGCTTCTGTTTCTTCAGGCTCCTCGCCGTGGCCAGAAGCTTTCTATGGAGGTTATCTTGTTCCGAACGTTTTTCCGGGATGATGAATGCATCGTCAACCGGACTGTCCTCCTCTTTGGAGGCAGTGTGATTAGTTAGGCCCTCTGTTTCGCTGTGATTGGGCGTCTCCTCCGGGCTGTGTTCGGCGTGACCTGGATTATCCTGCTCCATCGTTGGGTCCCTATGGTCGTTGTTGCCTCCGGAGTCAACCGGAGTGTCCTCCTTTTTTGTGTTGTTATCGCTATTTTTACTTTGACTGGACTTAGAGCGGCGCCCGCGCCGTCATTTCTGCGTTTGTCCGGGGGGTTTATCCTATGTTGTGTCCTTTTTTCACCATTGTCTTCATTAGGCGTATCCACCATGTAGATGTCGTATGATGAAGTGGCAGTCCAGCGCCCCGTGGGCGGTGGTTCCAGATCGTCCCCTGCATCGGCGTCCATACCATCGATGTTGTCGGAGTTGACGTTAAGCAGGTCTGTTAGGTCATCGAAAGTGGCTATAAAGTGGGTGGTGGGTGGGTCGCGATTTTCTTCGTCCTCCTTATCCCACACGGGCCGGATATAGACCGGCCAAGAGTCTCCTGACAGAGAGAGAGATCTTAATGAATTTAGCAGATCGCCGAAGGGGGAGTGCTGGAAGATATCCGCGGCAGTGAATCCCATGACCTGCGACCGGAGACGAGTCCGGGGGTCCGGAGATACAGATCTCCTTGAGAGCGGAGTCTGTGTTCGGCTCCAATTGCGAGGAGTGCACGGCCTCCGGGGCGGGGTCCATCCACCCGTCCTCGGAAGGCATGATCTGCTCTAGAGCGAAGTCCGGAGCTATAGCAGGCGCGATGTTCCGAACACTACCCAGCGGCAGATCTAGGTCATGCACGTCGTGAGCGTTCGACATTCCTGACATGGGCCCGAATCCGTCGATGATCAAATCTCTGTGGATGTTGGCATTGTAGTTTAGTTTCCGAACCCGACCTGACAGCCAGGGCCGTAGCTATCGATCTACTCCAGATGGCCAAGCGAGTTGGCCCGCAGTGCGAAGCCGCCGAACATGAAAATCTGTCCGTGGAGAAAAGTCTCACCCAGGACCGCGTTGTTGAAGGTTGGAGAAGCCATCGAGCCTTACAACAATGACACATAGGAACTCTCAATGAAAGCACCAATGTCGGTATCAAAACTGGCGGATCTTGGGTAGGGGGTCCTGAATTCTGCGTCTAAGGCTAATGGTAACATGAGACTGGGGACACGATGTTTACCCAGGTTCGGGCCCTCTCGATGGAGGTAATACCCTGCTTCCTGCTTGATTGATCTTGATGATATGAGTATTACAAGAGTTGATCTACCACGAGATTAGAGAGGCTAAGCCCTAGAAGCTAGTCTATGGTATGATTGTTGTATTGTTGTTGTGTCCTACGGACTAAACCCTCTGGTTTATATAGACACCGGAGGGGGGCTAGGGTTATACATAGTCGGTTACAGAGAAGGAGATCTACATCCGAATCGCCAAGCTTGCCTTCCACGCCAAGGAGAGTCCCATCCGTACACGGGTCGAAGTCTTCAATCTTGTGTCTTCATAGTCCAACAGTCCAACCAAAGTATATAGTCCAGCAGTCCGGATACCCCCTTATCCAGGACTCCCTCAGGCGCACCCTCCTATCTCCTGGCCTCCTCGAGGATCTTCTGACGTGGACTCCAAGTCTCCCAGATCATATTCCTCCCAAAAATCATGCTGCCAAAGTTTCATTCCGTTTGGACTCCGTTTGATATTCCTTTTCTTCGAAATACTGAAACAGGAATAAAACAACAATATGGGCTGGGCCACCGGTTAATAGGTTAGTCCCAAAAGTAATATAAAAGTGTATAATAAATCCCATAATCATTCAAAACAGATAATATAATTGAGACGTATCAGCATCCCCAAGCTTAATTCTTGCTCGTCCTCGAGTAGGTAAATGATAAAGAAAGAATTTATGAAGTGTGAATGCTAGAAGGTGCACAAGTTTGATCAATGATAATTTCAATCACCTTTTCTAGCATGTTTATATGTCATAACAGTAGTTCATCTCATAAAACTTTTTATGATAAAGTAACAAGCTATTCACATGTCAAAGCATAGACCATAAACTTTCTTGAAAACTAGCAAACTTCATTCTTAGTCATCAAACAATTGCAATTCATCTTATTTTTAGGTAGGGTCTATGTCAGTGCTTTGATTTAGCAAACTTCACATACTCAACTATCATATAGTCTTGTACAATTGCTAACACTCACACAATACTTGTAGTTATGAAGTTTTAATCGAACACTTAAAAAGATAGGGGCTTATAGTGTTGCCTCCCAACATATCACCTGTGGGTGATGTCAACAATAATAGTTCATGCTAACGTACATCCAATTGGATATATATATCAGGATCACCCTAACACAAAGTGCTTGCCAAAGGATAAAATAAAAAGGGAAAGGTGAAGATCACCTTGACTCTTGCATAAAGTAAAAGACATAAAGTAAAAGATAGGCCCTTCGCAGAGGGAAGCAGGGATTTGCAGAGGTGCCAGAGCTTGATTTTAAAATAGAGATAAATAATTTTGAGAGGTATGATCTCATTGTCAACATAACAACCAAGAGTTCCCAATATCTTCCACACTACATACATTATAGGCGGTTCCCAAACAGAATGGTAAAAGTTTTTACTCCCCCTCCACCAACAATCATCAATCCATGGCTTGCCCGAAACAGCGGGTGCCTCCAACTAACATCAAACCTGGGGGAGTTTTGTTTGCAATTATTTTTGATTTCATTTTGATCTTTTGATCATGGGACTGGGCATCCCGAATACCAGCCATTTTTCTCATGAATGATGAGCGGAGTCCACTCATCTTGAGAATAACCCACCTAGCATGGAAGACACTGACAGCCCCTGGTTGCTACATGAGCAATTTGGGCATACAAAACAAATTATTGTTTGAAGCTTTAGAGTTTGGCACATGCAAATTTACTTGGAACGACAGGTAAATACCGCACATAGGTAGGTATGGTGGACACTCAAGGCAAAAACTGGGTTTAATGAATTTGTATGCACAAGCCGTATTCCCGCTTAGTACAGATATTTAGGCTAGCATGAGGGGAAAAGGCAAGCTCAACATGTTTGAATGATCCATGACAATATACTTTAACTGAGATGTGAGAAAACATAACCCATTACGTTGTCTTCCTTGTCCAGCATCAACTCTTTAGCATGTCATACTTAATGAGTGCTCACAATTATTAAAGATGTCCATGATACTATATTTATATGTGAAATATCTCTTCCTTCAATATTATTTCATGAATTGTTCAAATGACCAATACAATGCTTGCTAACCGTCAATAAATTTACAACCTCTACTTATTAGATGTGAAGTCATTACTCCCCATGGGATAAGCAAATGAGACATATATAATTTCAGATTTATGACAATCAACTCATTCAACCATTTACTCATAGGATGTAAGTGAAGCACATGAGTAAATGACAAACTACTCCAAAAAGATATAAGTGAAGATCAATGAGTAGCTAAATAATTATGTAGCTATGTGAAGACTCTCTCTTATTTAAGAATTTCAGATCTTGGTATTTTATTCAAACAGCAAGCAAAACAAAGTAAAATGCCATTGCAAGTATAGCACAACTCTTGTGAAGAAGCAAAAACTTAGGTTCAACCGATACTAACCGTTAATTATTGAAGAAGAAAAGTGGGATGCCTACCGGGGCATCCCCAAGCTTAGATGCTTGAGACTTCTTGAAATATTATCTTGGGGTGCCTTGGGCATCCCCAATCTTGAGCTTTTGTGTCTCCTTAATTCCATTCATATATCGGTTTCCTAAATCTCGAAAGCTTCATCCACACCAAACTCAACAAGAACTCGTGAGATAAGTTAGTATAAAACAATGCAAAAACCTTATCATTCTCTACTGTAACAAATTACTAAAATTATTATTCAACATTTCATACTAAATGTATTTGCATACTTAATACTCCTATCCTCAAATAGAATCATTAAACAAGCAAGCATATGCAAACAATGCAAACAATGCAAACATAACAGCAATCTGCCAAAACAGTATAGGCTGTAAATATACAAGATTCATCATACTTCCCTAACTCCCAAAATTATAAGAAAAATACTAAGCTGTAAAAGATTTATCAGAGCTCATTATGCAAAAAGATTCAACATTATATCACTCTCTGAATTTTCTAGGGTTTTTTTGCAACAGCGGTAAACTTTCTGTTTTCAAACAGCAACATGTATACTAGCAAAATAAGCATGGTAAAGGCTATCCTTGAAATTTTTATTGAAACTATAGATGAAAAACATTATTCTAAATAACAGCAAGAAAATACTAACAAAATAAAATGACTCTCCAAGCAAAAGACATATCATGTGTTGAATAAAAATATAGTTCCAAGTAAAGTTACCGATGAACGAAGATGAAAGAGGGGATGCCTTCCAGGGCATCCCCAAGCTTAGGATCTTGGTTGTCCTTGGATATTACCTTGGGGTGCCTTGGGAATCCCCAAGCTTAGGCCCTTTCCACTCCTTCTTCCTAGTCCATCGAATCTTTACCCAAAACTTGAAAACTTCACAACACGAAACTCAAAACAAAACTCGTAAGCTCCGTTAGTACAAGAAAACAAACCACCACTTAGGTACTGTAATGAACTCATTATTTATTTATATTGGTGTTAAACATACTGTATTCCAAGTTCTCTATGGTTCATACCCTTACATACTAGCCATAGATGCATCAAAATAAGCAAACAACACCTAGAAAACAGAATCTGTCAAAAACAGAACAGTCTGCAGCAATCTGTATCAAACGTATACTTCTGGAACTCCAACAATTCTGAAATAAATTGGTGGACCTGAGGAATTTTTCTATTAATCATCTGCCAAAATAATCAACCTAAAAGCACTCTCCAGTAAAACATGACAGCTAATCTCGTGAGCGCAAAAGTTTCTGTTTTTTACAGCAAGATCATACAGACTTCACCCAAGTCTTCCGTAAGGTCTTACTTGGCACTTTATTGAAACACAAGCTATAAACATAATTACTACAGTAGAATAATCATGTGAACACACACAAACAGTAAGGATAAATATTGGGTTGTCTAGCAACAAACGTTTTTCTTTAATGCCTTTCTAGCTAGGCATGATGATGGCAATGATGCTCACATAAGAGATAAGAATTGAAACATAAAGAGAGCATCATGAAGAATATGACTAGCACATTTAAGCCTAACCCACTTCCTATGCATAGGGATTTTGTGAGAAAACAACTTATGGGAACAATAATCAACTAGCATAGGAGGGTAAAACAAGCATAGCTTCAAAATTTTCAACACATAGAGAGGAAACTTAATATTATTGCAATTCCTACAAGCATATGTTCCTCTCTCATAATAATTTTCAGTAGGATCATGAATGAATTTAACAATATAACCATCACCTAAAGCATTCTTTTCATGATCTACAAGCATAGAAATTTTACTACTCTCCACATAAGCAAATTTATTCTCATCAATAGTAGTGGGAGCAAACTCAACAAAATAATTATCATGTGAGGCATAATCCAATTGAAAACTAAAATCATGATGACAAGTTTCATGGTTATAATTATTCTTAATAGCATACAAGTCATCACAATAATCATCATAGATAGAAACTTTGTTCTCATAATCAATTGGAACCTCTTCCGAAATAGTATATTCATCACTTAATAAAGTCATGACTTCTCCCAATCTACTTTCATAATTATCACAATAATATTCAACATCCTCCAAAATAGTGGGATCAATACTACCTAAAGTTGACACTCTTCCCAACCGACTTTCATCAATATAATCATCATAAATAGGAGGCATCCTTTCATCATAATAAATTTGCTCATCAAAACATGGGGAACAAAAAATATCATCTTCATCAAACATAGCTTCCCCAAGCTTGTGGCTTTACATATCATTAGCATCATGGGTATTCAAAGAATTCATACTAACAACATTGCAATCATGCTCATCATACAAATATTTAGTTCCAAACAATTTAATGCATTCTTCTTCTAGCACTTGAGCACAATTTTCCTTACCATCATTCTCACGAAAGATATTAAAAAGATGAAGCGTATGAGACAAACTCAATTCCGTTTTTTTGTAGTTTTCTTTCATAGACTAAACTAGTGATAAAACAAGAAACAAAAAGATTCAATTGCAAGATCTAAAGATATACCTTCAAGAACTCACCTCCCCGACAACGGCGCCAGAAAAGAGCTTGATGTCTACTACACAACATTCTTCTTGTAGACGTTGTTGGGCCTGCAAGTGCACAGGTTTGTAGGACAGTAGCAAATTTCCCTCAAGTGGACGACCTAAGGTTTATCAATCCGTGGGAAGCGTAGGGTGCATATGGTCTCTCTCAAGCAACCCTACAACCAAATAACAAAGAGTCTCTTGTGTCCCCAACACACCCAATACAACGGTAGATTGTACTGGTGCACTAGTTCGGCGAAGAGATGGTGATACAAGGGCAATATGGATAGTAGATAAAGGTATTTGTAATCTGAAATTATAAAAACAGCAAGGTAACTAATGATAAAAGTGAGCGTAAACGGTATTGCAATGGTGGGAAACAAGGCCTAAGGTTCATACTTTCACTAGTGCAAGTTTTCTCAACAATAATAACACAGATAGATCATATAAGAATCCCTCAACATGCAACAAAGAGTCACTCCAAAGCCACTAATAGCGGAGAACAAACGAAGATATTATGGTAGGGTACGAAACCACCTCAAAGTTATTCTTTCGGGTCAATCTATTCAAGAGTTCGTACTAGAATAACACTTTAAGAAACAAATCAACCAAAACCCTAATGTCATCTAGATACTCCATTGTCACCTCAAGTATTCATGGGCATGATTATACGATATGCATCACACAATCTCTGATTCATCTATTCAACCAACACAAAGTACTTCAAAGAGTGCCCCAAAGCTTCTACCGGAGAGTCAAGACGAAAACATGTGCCAACCCTATGCATAGGTTCATGGGCGGAACCCGCAAGTTGGTCACCAAAACATACATCAAGCGGCACATGATATCCCATTGTCACCACAGATAAGCACGGCAAGACATACATCAAGTGTTCTCAAATCATTAAAGACTCAATTCGATAAGATAACTTCAAGAGAAAACTCAATTCATCACAAGAGAGTAGAAGGGGAGAAACATCATAAGATCCAACTATAATAGCAAAGCTCGGGATACATCAAGATCGTGCCATAGAGGGAACAAGAGTGAGAACACGAGAGAGAGAGATCATACACATAGCTACTGGTACATACCCTCAGCCCCAAGGGTGAACTACTCCCTCCTCGTCATGGAGAGCGCCGGGATGATGATGAAGATGGCCATCAGTGAGGGATCCCCCCTCCGGCAGGGTGCCAAAACTGGGTCCTGATTGACTTTTGGTGGCTAAAGCAGCTTGCGGCGGAAGAACTCCCAATCTATCTGTTGGGGAACGTAGTAATTTCAAGAAATTTCCTACGCACACGCAAGATCATGGTGATGTATAGCAACAAGAGGGGAGAGTGTTGTCCATGTACCCTCGTAGACTGAAAGCGGAAGCATTAGAACAACGTGGTTGATGTAGTCGTACGTCTTCACAGCCCGACCTATCAAGCACCGAAACTACGTCACCTCCAAGTTCTAGCACACGTTCAGCTCGACAACGTCCCTCGGACTCCGATCCAGCCGAGTGTCGAGGGAGAGTTCCGTCAGCATGACGGCGTGGTGATGATATTGCTGTTCTACCGTCGCAAGGCTTCGTCTAAGCACCGCTACAATATTATCGAGGAGGACTATGGTGGAGGGGGGCACCGCACACAGCTAACAGATCAAGAGATCAATTGTTGTTGTGTCTAGAGGTGCCCCACTGCCCCCGTATATAAAGGATCAAGGGGGAGGGGGCGGCCGGCCAGGAGGAGGCGCGCCAAGGGGGAGTGGGCGGCCGGCCAAGAGTAGGAGAGAAGGAAAGATGGGGAGAGGAGGAAGGAAAAGGGGGCTGCACCCCTTATTCAATTCGGACCAGAGGGGGGCTGCGCGCCTCCTTCCTTTCGGCCTCTCTCCTCTATTCCCGTATGGCCCAATAGGGCACATATACTCCCCGGCGAATTCCCGTAACTCTCCGGTACTCCGAAAAAGACCCGAATCACTCGGAACCTTTCCGAAGTCCGAATATAGTCGTCCAATATATCGATCTTTATGTCTCGACCATTTCGAGACTCCTCGTCATGTCCCCGATCTCATCCAGGACTCCGAACTCCCTTGGTACATCAAAACTCATAAACTCATAATATAACTGTCATCGAAACCTTAAGCGTGCGGACCCTACGGGTTTGAGAAAAATGTTGACATGACCGAGACACGTCTCCGGTTAATAACCAATAGCGGAACCTGGATGCTCATATTTTCTCTCACATATTCTACGAAGATCTTTATCGGTCAAACCGCATAACAACATACGTTGTTCCCTTTGTCACAGGTATGTTACTTGCCCGAGATTCGATCGTCGGTATCTCAATACCTAGTTCAATCTCGTTACCGGCAAGTCTCTTTATTTGTTCCATAATACATCATCCCGCAACTAACTAATTAGCTGCAATGTTTGCAAGGCTTATAGTGATGTGCATTGCCGAGTGGGCCCAGAGATACCTCTCCGACAATTGGAGTAACAAATCCTAATCTCGAAATACGCCAACCCAACATGTACCTTCGGAGACACCTGTAGAGCTCCTTTATAATCAACCAGTTACGTTGTGACGTTTGGTAGAACACAAAGTGTTCCTCCGGTAAACGGGAGTTGCATAATCTCATAGTCATAGGAACATGTATAAGTCATGAAGAAAGCAATAGCAACATACTACACGATCAAGTGCTAAGCTAACAGAATGGGTCAAGTCAATCAGATCATTCTCCTAATGATGTGATCACGTTAATCAAATGACAACTCTTTTGTCCATGGCTAGGAAACATAACCATCTTTGATTAATGAGCTAGTCAAGTAGAGGCATACTAGTGACACTCAGTTTGTCTATGTATTCACACATGTATCATGTTTCCGGTTGATACAATTCTAGCATGAATAATAAACATTTATCATGAAATAAGGAAATAAATAATAACTTTATTAGTGCCTCTAGGGCATATTTCCTTCAGTCTCCCACTTGCACTAGAGTCAATAATCTAGTTTACATCACCATGTGATTTAACACAAATATTCACATCTGTATGTGATTAACACCCATAGCTCACATTGTCATGTGACCAATACCTGAAGGGTTTACTAGAGTCAACAATCTAGTTCACATCGCTATGTGATTAACACCCAAATAGTACTAAGGTATGATCTTGTTTTGCTCGTGAGAGAAATTTAGTCAACGGGTCTGTCACATACAGAGCCGTATGTATTTTGCAAATATTCTATGTCTTCAATGCTCTGCATGGAGCTACTCTAGCTAATTGCTCCCACTTTCAATATGTATCCAGATTGACACTTAGAGTCATCTGGATCAGTGTAAAAGTTTGCACCGATGTAACTTTTACGAGGAACTCTTTTATCACCTCCATAATCGAGAAACATCTCATTAGACCTCACTAAGGATATTCTTGACCGCTGTCCAGTGATCTACTATTAGATCAAAATTGTATTCCTTTGCCAAACTCAGAGCAAGGTATACAATTGGTCCGATACACAACATAGCATATTTATAGAACCTATTACTAAGGCATAGGGAATGACTTTTCATTCTCTTTCTATTTTCTGCCATGGTCGGGTTTTGAGTCTTACTCAACTTCGCAGCTTGCAACACAGGCAAGAACTCCTTCTTTGACTGTTCCATTTTGAATTACTTCAAAATCTTATCAAGCGTCTTGATCTATCTCTATAGATCTTGATGCTCAATGTGTAAGCAGCTTCACTGAGGTCTTTCTTTGAAAAACTCCTTTCAAACACTCCATTATGCTTTCTAGAAAATTCTACATCATTTCCGATCAATAATATGTCATTCACATATACTTATCAGAAAGGCTGTAGTGCTCCCACTCACTTTCTTGTAAATACAGGCCTTTCTAAAAGTTTGTATAAAAACATATGCTTTGATCAACTCATCAAAGCGTATATTCCAACTCCGAGATGCTTGCACCAGTCCATTGATGGATTGCTGGAGCTTGTACATTTTGTTAGCACCTTTAGGATTTACAAAACCTTCTGGTTGTATCATATACAACACTTCTTTAAGAAAAATCCATTTAAGGAATGCAGTTTTGTCATCCATTTGCCAGATTTGAAAAATGTCGCAATTGCTAACATGATTCTGACAGACTTAAGCATCGTTACAAATGAGAAAATCTCATCGTATTCAACGCCTTGAACTTGTCGAAAACCTTTCGCAACAAGCCGAGCTTAGTAGATAGTAACACTACTATCAGTGTCCGTCTTCCTCTTGTAGATCCATTTATTTAACATGGCCTGCTGATCATCGAGCAAGTCAACCAATGTCCATACTTTGTTCTCATACAAGGATCCTATCTCAGATTTTATGGCCTCAAGGCATTTCGCGGAATCTGGGCTCATCATCGCTTCCTCATAGTTCGTAGGTTCATCATGGTCTAGTAACATGAATTCAGAATAGGATTACCGTACCACTCTGGTGCGGACCGTACTCTGGAAGACCTACGAGGTTCTGTAGTAACTTGTTCTGAAGTTTCAGGATCCTCATCATTAGCTTCCTCACTAATTGGTGTGGGAATCACTGGAACTGATTTCAGTGATCAACTATTTTCCAATTCAGGAGAAGGTATTATTACCTTATCAAGTTCTACTTTCTCCCACTCACTTCTTTCGAGAGAAACTCCTTCTCTAGAAAGGATCCATCTCAGCAACGAGTATCTTGCTTGCGGATCTGTGATAGAAGGTGTACCCAATAGTTTCCTTTTGGTATTCTATGAAGACGCACTTCTACGATTTGGGTTCGAGCTTATCAGGCTGAAACTTTTTCACATAAGCATCGCAGTCCCAAACTTTAAGAAACGACAACTTTGGTTTCTTGCCAAACCACGGTTCATAAGGTGTCGTCTCAAACGGATTTTGATGGTGCCCTATTTAAATTGAATGCAACTGTCTCTAATGCATAACCCCAAAATGATAGTGGTAAATTGGTAAGATACATCATAGATCACACCATATCCAATAAAGTGCGGTTATGACGTTCGGACACACCATTACACTGTGGTGTTCAATGTGGCGCGAGCTGTGAAACTATTCCTCATTGTTTTATATGAAGGCCAAACTCATAACTCAAATATTCTCCTCCACGATCAGATCATAGAAACTTTATTTTCTTGTTACGATGATTCTCCACTTCACTCTGAAATTCTTTGAACTTTTCTAATGTTTCAGACTTGTGTTTCATTAAGTAGATATACCCATATCTACGCAAATCATCTGTGAAGGTCAGAAAATAATGATACTTTCCACGAGCATCAACACTCATTGGATCGCATACATCGGTATGTATTATTTCCAATAAGTCAGTAGCTCGTTCCATTGTTCCGAAGAACGGAGTTTTAGTTATCTTGCCAATAAGGCACGGTTCACAAGCATCAAATGATTCATAACCAAGTGATTCCAAAAATCTATCTTTATGGAGTTTCTTCATGCGCTTTACACCGATATGACCCAAACGGCAGTGCCACAAATAAGTTGCACTATCATTATCAACTTTGCATCTTTTGGCATCAATATTATGAATATGTGTATCACTACGATCGAGATCCAACAAACTATTTTCATTGGTTGTATGACCATTGAAGGTTTTATTCATGTAAACAGAACAACAATTATTCTCTGACTTTAAATGAATAACCATATTTCAATAAACATGATCAAATCATATTCATGCTCAACGCAAATGCCAAATAACATTTATTTAGGTTTAACACTAATTCCGAAAGTATAGGGAGTGTGCGATGATGATCATATCAATCTTGGAACCACTTCCAACACACATCGTCACTTCACCCTCAACTAGTCTCTGTTTATTCTGTAACTCCTGTTTCGAGTTACTAATTTTTAGCAACTGAACAAGTATAAAATACTCAGGGGTTACTATAAACACTAGTAAGGTACACATCAATAACCTGTATATCAAATATACCCTTGTTCACTTTGCCATCCTTCTTATCCACCAAATATCCAGGGCATTTCCGCTTCTAGTGACCATTTCCTTTGCAGTGTAAGCACTCAGTTTCAGGCTTTGGTCCAGCTTTGGGCTTCTTCACGGGAGTGACAACTTGCTTGTCATTCTACTTGAAGTTCCCTTTCTTTCCCTTTGTCCTTTTCTTGAAACTAGTGGTCTTGTCAATCATCAACACTTGTTGCTCTTTCTTGATTTCTACCTTCGTTGATTTCAGCATCACGAAGAGCTCGGGAATCGTTTTTGTCATCCCTTGCATTATAGTTCATCACGAAGTTCCAGTAACTTGGTGATGGTGACTAGAGAACTCTGGCAATCACTATCTTATCTGGAAGATTAACTCCCACTTGATTCAAGCGATTGTATTACTTAGAGAATCTAAGTACTTGCTCACTAGTTGAGCAATTCTCCTCCATCTTTTAGGCGAAGTATTTGTCAGAGGTCTTATACCTCTTGATACGGGCATGAGTCTGAAATACCAATTTCATCTCTTGAAACATCTTATATGTTCCATGACGTTTCAAAAATGTTTTTGTAGTCCCGGTTCTAAGCCATAAAGCATGGTGCACAAAACTATCAATTAGTCATCATATTGAGCTAGCCAAACGTTCATAACATCTGCATCTGCTCCTACAATAGGTCTGTCACCTAGCGGTGCATCAAGGACATAATTCTTCTGTGCAGCAATGAGGATAAACCTGAGATCACGGACCAAGTATGCATCGTTGCTACTAACATTTTCAACTTAGTTTTCTCTAGGAACACATCTAAAAACATAGGGAAGCAAAAACATAGGGAAGAAACAACGTGAGCTATTGATCTACAACATAATTTGCAAAATACTACCAAGACTAAGTTCATGATAAATTAAAGTTCAATTAATCATATTACTTAAGAACTCCCACTTAGATAGACATCCCTCTAATCTTCTAAGTGATCACGTGATCCAAATAAACTAAACCATGTCTGATCATCACGTGATATGGAGTAGTTTCAATGGTGAACATCACTATGTTGATCATATCTACTCTATGATTCACGCTCGACCTTTCGGTCTCCGTGTTCCGAGGCCATATCTGTTATATGCTAGGCTCGTCAAGTTTAACCTGAGTATTCTGCAGGTGCAACTGTTTTGCACCCGTTGTATTTGAACGTAGAGCCTATCACAACCAATCATCATGTGGTGTCTCAGCACGAAGAACTTTCGCAACGGTGCATACTCAGGGAGAACACTTCTTGATAATTAGTGAGAGATCATCTTAAAATGCTACAGCCGAACTAAGCAAAATAAGATGTATAACAGATAAACATCATATGCAATCAAAATATGTGACATGATATGGCCATCATCATCTTGTGCCCTTGATATCCATCTCCAAAGCATTGTCATGATCTCCATCGTCACCGGCATGACACCATGATCTTCATCATCTTGATCTATATCAATATGTCATCACATGGTCGTCTCGCCAACTATTGCTCTTGCAACTATTGCTATCGCATAGCGATAACGTAAAGCAATTATTTGGCACTTGCATCTTATGCAACAAAGAGACAACCACAGGGCTTCTGCCAGTTGCCAATAACTTCAACAAAACATGATCATCTCATACAACAACTTATATCTCATCACGTCTTGACCATATCACATCACAACATGCCCTGCAAAAACAAGTTAGACGTCCTCTACTTTGTTGTTGCAAGTTTTACGTGGCTGCTATGGGCTGAGCAAGAACCGTTCTTACCTATGCATCAAAACCACAACGATAGTTCGTCAAGTTAGTGTTGTTTTAACCTTCTCAAGGACCGGGCGTAGCCACACTTGGTTCAATTAAAGTTGGAGAAACTGACACCCGCCAGCCACCTGTGTGCAAAGCACGTCGGTAGAGCCAGTATCGCGTAAGCGTACGCGTAATATCGGTTCGGGCCGCTTCATCCAACAATACCGCCGAACCAAAGTATGACATGCTGGTAAGCAGTATGACTTGTATCGCCCATAACTCACTTGTGTTCTACTCGTGCATATAACATCAACGCATAAAACCTGGCTCAGATGCCACTGTTGGGGAACATAGTAATTTAAAAAAAATCCTACGGACACGTAAGATCATGGTGGTGCATAGCAACGAGAGGGGAGAGTGTTGTCCACATACCCTCGTAGACCGAAAGTGGAAGCGTTAGAACAACGCGGTTGATGTAGTCGTACGTCTTCACGGCCCGATCGATGAAGCACCGAAACTACGGCACCTCCGAGTTCTAGCACACGTTCAGCTCGATGACATCCCTCGGACTCCGATCCAGCCGAGTGTCGAGGGAGAGTTCCGTAAGCACAACGGCGTGGTGACGATCTTGATGTTCTACCGTTGCAGGGCTTCGCCTAAGCACCGCTACAATATTATCGAGGAGGACTATGGTGGAGGGGGGAATCGCACACGGCTAAGAGATCAAAAGATCAATTGTTGTTGTGTCTAGAGGTGCCCCCTGCCCCCGTATATGAAGGATCAAGGGAGAGGGGGCGGCCGGCCAGGAGGAGGCGTGCCAAGGGGGGAGTCCTACTCCCACCGGGAGTAGGACTCCTCCTTCCCTTGTTGGAGTAGGAGAGAAGGAAAGAGGGGGAGAGGAGGAAGGAAAAGGGGGCTGCACCCCTTGTTCAATTCGGACCAGAGGGGGGGCTGTGTGCCTCCTTCATTTCGGCCTCTCTCCTCTATTCCCGTATGGCCCAATAAGGCCCATATACTCCGCGGCGAATTCCCGTAACTCTCCAGTACTCTGAAAAATACCCGAGTCACTCGGAACCTTTCCGAAGTCCGAATATAGTCGTCCAATATATCAATCTTTACGTCTCGACCATTTCGAGACTCCTCGTCATGTCCCCGATCTCATCAGGGACTCCGAACTCCTTAAGTACATCAAAACTCATAAACTCATAATATAACTATCATCGAAACCTTAAGCGTGCGGACCCTACGGGTTTGAGAACAATGTAGACATGACCGAGACACGTCTCCGGTCAATAACCACTAGCGGAACCTGGATGCTCATATTGGCTCCCACATATTCTACGAAGATCTTTATCGGTCAAACCGCATAACAACATACGTTGTTCCCTTTGTCATCGGTATGTTACTTGCCCGAGATTCGATCGTCGGTATCTCAATACCTAGTTCAATCTCGTTACCGGCAAGTCTCTTTACTCGTTCCATAATACATCATCCCGCAACTAACTAATTAGTTGGAATGCTTGCAAGGCTTATAGTGATGTGCATTACCGAGTGGGCCCAGAGATACCTCTCCGACAATTGGAGTGACAAATCCTAATCTCGAAATACGCCAACCCAACATGTACCTTCGGAGACACCTGTAGAGCTCCTTTATAATCACCCAGTTACGTTGTGACGTTTGGTAGCACACAAAGTGTTCCTCCGGTAAACGGGAGTTGCATAATCTCATAGTCATAGGAACATGTATAAGTCATGAAGAAAGCAATAGCAACATACTAAATGATCAAGTGCTAAGCTAACAGAATGGGTCAAGTCAATCACATCATTCTCCTAATGATGTGATCCAGTTAATCAAATGACAACTCTTTTGTCCATGGCTAGGAAACATAACCATCTTTGATTAATGAGCTAGTCAAGTAGAGGCATACTAGTGACACTCAGTTTGTTTATGTATTCACACATGTATCATGTTTCCGGTTGATACAATTCTAGTATGAATAATAAACATTTATCTTGAAATAAGGAAATAAATAATAACTTTATTATTGCCTCTAGGGCATATTTCCTTCACTATATTCTCCCACGATGTTTTTAGGGTATATGGGACTATATAGGCAAAAGAAGTCGGTCGGGGAGTGCTCAAGGGGCCCACGAGACAGGGGGCGCCCAGGAAAGGTGGGCGCGCCCTCCTATCTCCTGGCCTCCTCAAGGATCTTCTAACGTGGACTCCAAGTCTCCCGGATCATATTCTTCCCAAAAATCACGCTACCGAAGGTTTCATTCCGTTTGGACTCCGTTTGATATTCCTTTTCTCCGAAATACTAAAACAGGCAATAAAACAGCAATATGGGTTGGGCCTCCAGTTAATAGGTTAGTACCAAAAGTAATATAAAAGTATATAATAAAGACCATAATCATTCAAAATAGATAATATAATAGCATGAATGCTTCATAAATTATAGATACTTTGGAGACGTATCAGGCAGCTAGTGCCGGCTGGGAATGCACCGCGCGATAGCGCGAGGGACGAGGGTTTTGTTGTGCCAGGGTAGTCAGCTGCGGTCGTGGCAACGTTGGAGATTCCCTTTGCTCACATGCGATCCACGCATGTCATTGAAAAAGACGACCAGGCATGGTCTCAGGTCCTGAGGATGCAGTTGGCCGTGCTACACCACTCCGCGGGCGCGTCGCAGCGCCCCATGCATCCTTGACGAGCCGGGCGTTGGGGTGTGTTTGGATTGTGGCCAAAGTGCACCTTACCAAAATTTTGGTCATGACCCAAAGATTGGTCTTTGTTTGGATGGTTGCCATTTTTTGGCATGCCAATGAACTCTAGCCAACTCTAGTTCATTTTTCTTGCCAATGTCGGCCAAATCATGGGCAACCAATACCTCAAACAAAATTTTGGCTACCCAATGCTATGATGGGGCAACCTTGGGCACAAACCAAACATACTATTGGTCATGCCACAGCACTAACGCCACCCTCGGCTTACTGAAACCGACCGTCTCTAGCGGCGATGAGCGTGTCACTCACCGCGTTCGTCGTGTCCAGAGGCGATGCTAGAGTTGTGCCACGTTGTTGGCCCCAACGACCCACATGAACGGTTGTCGGTGGCGAGGAGGTCGTGGGCCACCTCCTCCATTGTACTAGTCTGTGCTACGTAGTCCCGATGGGTGTGTCCCACATGTTGGTTTCCCTGTTTTCCCAGCCATATTTGAGCGTCAGTGCTCCGCGTTGCGCATTAAGCCTTTCACTATGTAGGCCAAGCGAGAAAACTTATTGTTTATTTGAGACGTTCAAGTATAATCATGTGGCGTTTTCTTATTTCTCATTCCTCTCCAACCCTATTCTCCATCGATCATGTCGCCCTCTGGTCGAGTCCATCCTCCCGCATGCCTCATTTGAACATTCCACCGAGTATCATTCGCATGTACCCACCCTAGTCCTCTTTCAATCGATCTCCGGACCCCGAGATGAAATTGTGAGAGAACGAGTGGGGGCACGTGATACCTAAGGCAGATTCAAAATTTTGAACCGGTGATCATAACATCCGCAAATCATATATAAAGGGTATTCAATGTTCGTTTAGTTGTTGAACATACAATAAACTCCCTCCTAGCCTTCCTAGTTTACATATAAGTTTTATGTGTAGTCAAAGTATCTCTACTTTGATCAAAAAAGTATCAACATTCAACAACGCCCAATCAATATTGTTAGATTCGTACGTACTCCTAGATTTGTACTCGATATGGTTTCCAATTTGTTTTCAACCACGTGAATGTGTTTGTTCTCGCGCATGCTCTTCCTACTAGGATTTCGCGCCACGTGTAGCCAGTCCAATAGTAACTTTTTGAAGCTCCTTGTCCAATAGTACACGTGGAGTACTGACAACATCTGTACTAGAGTATGTAGTGCTCATAGTAGTACTCCCCCTTCCATTTATATAGGGCCTATGTGGAGGAGAGAGATGTGAAAAGGTAAGGGGAGTGAGCTCTCATGCAAGAGCCTAGCTATATACGCATTCCTAGTTAAATACAATAAATATGAAGAAAGAGATAGAGAGAAGATGGAAAAAAGTAATAATACAATAGCCAACCTTATATATTTTTTTGCGGGAAATAGCCAACCTTATAGCCCACACTACTGTATGAGTGCATATAATAGATGATGGCTATAGATGACATGGCAATCCCTCATAGCCATCGACTAGCTATATTATTAACCATGCTCTAATGCGTTTTTAAAACCGCATTTGACTATTGACAAGATTAATAGTACATGAGATGTATAATTTGAAAATTATATCATTGGAAACTCCTTTCACATACGAATTTGACCGTATGCTTTGTGTAAGTTGCATGTCATATATTATTACTCTAACATTTGGTCAAAGTTAGCCTCGAAAAATGCATTAGGCCCTGTATAGTAAATGGAAGGAGGGAGTAGTAGTGGAAGTGGATCCTCTGACATAGGTATCCCTGCATTACCCTACCTTTTAGTCACTTACTGGCGGACCCCATGCTTGCTAGGCCCCGCATGTCAGTTACTCAATGGGTTCAGCTACGTCAGGGGATCCTCATCCGTAGTATACTCCGTCTATTTGTATTTACTCCACATAAAACAGAGTGAGTGGTAGTATAATAAATGACATGGGCGAGGGAGTGGGAGGAATGTCGGTTTGCTCTCAACTATGGTCCCACAAGCGAGCGAAAATGCAAGATGAAGTGCGTTCCATTCGGTGAGCGACGTGGAGGGTCCAGCGTGCCGGGCTGCAACACGAACGCGACAAGAGCAATGTACAGTGAAAACCGATTGACCGGTCGTCACCGGAACCACTATTCACACCAGAACCTTCGCTGCTCGGCCTACGCCATCCACTGCCCTAAAACCACACCTAATCTCCTATCCCGCATCAAGTGTCCCCTAGTTCGCCGGGAAGCCATGGTGCGCCGCAAGATCACTTACTACAAGATGCTGACGTCGGAGCGCCGGGCAGAAATCGCGGCGGCGGTCGGTGCCACAGACCTCCGTTCCCAAGCTCGGTTTGTGGCGGGCCAATCCCCGAGTTCTCAGGAGCCAAGCTACAAGGAGGAGGAAGCCGATCCAATGTTCATGGCAGAGGTCGCGGCACAGAAGGCCCCCGATGGGTATGAGATGATGGACGTCGACTTCGTGCCGGTGTCCAAGTCCCCCATGGTGCAGGCGGATTAGAGGTTCAACATGGTGATACTAAAGGAGGACCGGGAGGCAGAGGCTCAACTCGACACGGAGTGCGTGCATGCCGCTGCCATCGAGGCTCTCCTGTAGGCGGAACCAGATGTCGTGGATGTGAATCGGGCGGCGGAGGCTCAACTTGAGGCGGAGCTCGCGGATGCCGCTGCCATCGAGGCCCTCCTGCACGTGGAACCGGACATCCTGAACTTGAAACGGGCGGCAGAGGCTCGACTCGACATGGAGCGCGAGGATGCCGCTCTCATCGATGCCCTCCTCAGGCGGAACTGGACGTCCTGGACTTGAACCGGGCGGCGGAGGCTCGACTCGATGCGGAGCACGCGGATGCCGCTGCCATAGAGGCCCTCCTGCAGGCGGAACGGGACGTCCTCGACTTGAACTGGGTTGTGCTCTTGTCCGTGCAGAGCGCCCGCACACTCCGCGTGAACAAGTAGCTGGAGGCTGAGGAGAACCATGGTGCGGAGACACACGTCGGCAGCTATAGCTGGTTCGCGCCAGCAGCCAAAGACGACGAGGCCGTCTCGTTCTGTGAGCAGTGATGGTTTTTCTTTATGTTGTTGTTTTTATGGATCTTTGGCTGTGTAAAAACATATATTTGCTATGCAAGTCGCCCGACTTGGACCAGTCTACCATTTCAGGCGGTTGGATGAATATCCTTCGTCTCCTAACCCTTCTTTCTCACCTCTTCTTCTTCCCCAACAGACCACCGCACGGGCCGTACGGATACTCCCAACATGCGGTTGGATAAACATACTCTATGAACGAAAATTATGTGTCAGCGGTAGGATGGCTGAGTTTGGTTTGTTAACATGCGACAACACTTGTCAGTGAGGGTGCATTCCCTTGGTTGGGTTTGCGGCATGCAGGAGCGACTGTGTGACGGTGCGGTGCGACCGCGGCGTGCATGAGCGACCGTGTGAGGGTGCGTTGCGACCACGACAGCTGTGCGCAAGTGTAGCTCCTTCTCATTTTGAAAAGTTTAGGCAAGCCTGGCAAAAATGTGTGGCGAAGTATGGCAATGCAAGGCCTAGACCAAAACAGGATAAGTACATACGTACTAGGAGTACTGGTGTTAAAAATGAAAGGCGGGGTTTTCCTTCGCGGGATTTAATCGATACAAATCCTCGTTTCACGTGTCAATTAATGCGTATTTTTTCTCCAAAGACCAAAGAGTTAACCATCTCACACCTCATCGCTTGATTAATGCAATGCCACGCAAACCAACCTTCTCACTTCCGCATGCATGCAGGGGATATGAATGTCCTTGGTTGCTAGTACGAGGCAAACCCCATCAATTTTGCCTCGATTAGTGTTAGTGGCCTTTTGCAAATTGTAATTTTTATATACTGGCCTTGTGTACAAAACAAATGGAGGTAGTAACTACATTTGACTTCCTTCCCATTGCGGTGACGTCGACGATATCTCGAATGTTGTGGTTTGGTGAAGTGCGTTCGACGGAGAACACCATTGAGGCCTTGAGGGAGACCACGGTAAGTCGTTCTTAAGTGCCGCCTACAAGCCAAGACAACTGCCTTATTTGCATCCAGGAAGTCTATTGAACCAAAGGACGTGTAGATGTACTAGTACTACTAGTACACAATAGCGTCGTCCATCCAGCTTAATGCGGTGGGATGGTTTCTCGAAGAAGACAATGGAGAAGCGGAGTCAGCAAAGAGTGAAATGATGGTTGCTTCGTCCGTGCTTTTGTGATTTGACGCCTCACTGCTTTGTGATTTGTGATAGAAGGGACAAGGGAGTAGACTCTGTGCTATATACTTTACTACATGCGTCCAAGCATGGGAGAAAGAGGAGAGACGTTGCATTTTTTCATTCCTTCCATGAATCAATCAGGGAGCTTCGGTTCCATCTTTTTGGCTTTGGCAACACCATCCACAATGGTTCCCACGATGCCAAAAGCTATTTTCACATTGTGGATGACCTTAACTGTACCACTTGGTTTTGCTCCTGTGTGCTATCTATACAAATCTCAATTATATTGATCTAAAAAATTATAGAATCAAGATTAGTAAAAAGGTGGTGATTTTGCCGCGCGGATGGCAGGGGAGGATTCTTATTTTTAGAGGATGTTGTCCTGGCGGTTTGCTAACATGCAGCCCCACGTGTCAGTGCTTTACCAAGCCAATCTGCGTCTCACATGAGGCAGAACAACGACAGAAGCAACACGTGGTTAAGTTGAAGAAGATGAGGGAGAAGCGGATTCAGCAACGAGTGAAATGATGATTGCTTCGTCCCTCCAACTTCTTTTTTTAGCATTATTACTTCGCCCTCCAACTTAACTGCGGGAAACACCACAAAAAAAGACACGTCCGTGACATTTTGGGCCGAACGAATTTTTTTTTCTGTCATACTTATGACACTTCTATGACGATAATTGTGACAAAACCCTGTATCATCATACATGTGGTGGGCTCCTACTTCTATGACAAAAAATCATGACAGAAAATGGGATTTTTATCCTGGGCGGGCTGGAGACGCAGCTGCATGACTTTCTTTGGGCCGTCCATGACGGAAAAACCGTGGTAGAAGAGAGGGCGAAGAAAATTTCGAGGAGTTCCCGGTTACGGTGGGTGGTTGGGGGCCGAGCGATGCGTGTTTCTCTCGTACACGTACGCGCATGTGTGTGCGAGGAGTTGGGCTCCAACTGAACCTGAGCGAGGCGTCGCCTAACTGAACCCGAGCGATTGCACTGCAGGCTACGCGTTACTGAACCCGAGCGATCAAGCGATTCCTTCGCTACTGCTGCTAACTGAAGCCGATCGATGCTGCCTCTGGATGAACAGTGAGCGTTGTAGGGGATTTGGATGAACAGTGAGCGTTGCCGGAGGGTGGGGTGGGGTTGCATGAACAGTGAGCGATGGGGGTGGATGAACAGGACCCGTGGTGTTGCCTCTGGATGAACAGGACCCCGATCGATCGAGCCGGTTAGGGCTGGATGAACAGGACCCGTGGAGTGCTGGATGAACAGGACAACACCGTGGAGGGGTGGACACTACTAGGAAAAGGGCTAAAGATAGGATTGACACTAATGGCGCACCAGAGAAGTGGTGCGCCACTACTATATACTAATGGCGCACCTGGTGGAGATACGCCACTAGTGTAGAATACACTAATGGCGCACCAGGCAGAAGGTGCGCCACTAGTAAAACATTTTTTTTTCATTTTTTTCAAACATTCTAATGGCGCATCCGGGCAAAGTGCGCCATTAGTAGTTAGAACTACTAATGGCGCACTGGAGACAGAGTGCGCCAGTAATTTTTTTTTACTTTTTGGCAAAAAAACTTATTCCCTCCCTCCCTTCCTCCCCACTCAGTACGCCCCCCGCCCCAACCATACGCCGCCGCCGCGCCCCACGCCCCACGCCCCGCCACCGCCGCCCGCCCCCGCCCCCGTGCCTCCGTCCCCTGGCGCCGCCGCCCCGACCCCTGCCCCCGCGCCCCACGCCCCGCCGCCGCCACGGCTGCCGGCCCGCCACCGTGGGCGCGCCCAGCCGGCCGAACCCTCCACTGCCCCGCCTCCGGTACAGGCCCCTCCAGCCCTGAAGCTGCGCCCCCGTCCGCCTCCTCCTCTCTTCTCCCGCGACTTCCCCCCTACCCCCTCTCCACCGCCCCGTCCCCTCAGCACCGCCGCCGTCTCCCCGAACCCTAGCTCCGTCGGCGTCGGGGACGACCACCTCGTCGGCCTCACCAGGCCGCAGGCCCTCAAGCCCCACGCCGTCGTCCGCCTCACCCTCTCCACCGGCGGCGCCCCTTCCTCCGCCCCTGCAGCGCAGCAGCAGCAGTAAACAGCCAGGTAAAACTGTGTTGTGAAGCTAAGATGATGATGCTATTTTCTTATATGGTGAAGATATACTGTGTAAAACTGTGTCATGGTATAAAGATGCCATATTTAGCTCAACCGTACATGATGTCAATTATCAGAGTGGTTCACTGAAACATATAGTCTAAGTTGGGAGTTTTCTGTTTTAGTATTGTTTGCATCAGAGGTGGGCTAAAATCATTTTCCTTGCTACCTCTTTATAGTCTAAGTTTGTCTATTTGTAGAAGAACAAAGAATAGCATGGAACATATAAATACCATGGACCACAGGCATTTTATTCTGCAGTGTTGTATAATACTACCTTGTACAATATTAATAGTAGTACATCAGTAAATAGCATAACACTCCAGCACACCATCCAGGTCTTACAAGCAGTTACACCACACACGCATATAATGAAGAACTACATCTTTAATTCAGAAATCGCCAACTTGATAATAGTTCATCCACGGATATCGAGTTGGTGCCCATGGTCCTTTTGTCTTAGTTTCATCATTATGGCCTGTTATAAGTTGGTGGTTTGTGATTAATACCACGAAAATCTCCCACGAAGACATCACGGTGGGACTCTATGGTAGTGGTAGTTTCAACATTTGCTATTTCAGCACTATTTCTCACACATCCTGCATTGGTCGCACCAGAAACATGCCCGCCAAGGGATGAACTCATCCCACTAAAGGATGCCTTCTGCTCTACATTAATCACTTTGCGAGAGAATAGAACTTGCCTCTGGTGTGCAACGCCCTCCAAGACATTGTAGGAGAACATAATTGCAAGGACAAGTAGTAGGCCAACAGTGTTTCTCTTCTGTTTTTCAAACGTATTTATTTGAGCCAAAGTCACTTGGAGGCCCAACGTATTTGTTGTGAATCATGTTAATGGGCCAGTCAATGGCCGTATTTGTTGTGAATCACGTCAATGGATCAGTCATGCATCCATGCACTAGATAGATTGATATACATATACATACGATATATTTCCCTCATATTTGTTGTGAATCATGTCAATGGGCCAGTCAAAGGCTAGCAATGACCAATGTGCGTCTCTAGAAAGTTAATGGGTTGTTAATTTGAGGACACAATCTGACTTTCAGTCTCCAACTGTGCTTCCTTCTAGTTTATGTAGTTTGCTCAATCGTGTATTGCCTGTGCGATCATATAAGCTTTTGCATCGCTTCGCTGGTACTGCTGTTACTAAGATAACCATTATTAGATGCTCATTAGGTTTGGATATGTTAGTATTTTGATTTGCATGCATAGCTTGGGAACTATAAATTATAGTGAAATTAAGTAGAAATTATAGTAGTTAGGTTCTGTTTTTGCTGGTGTTGGTTCTAAAGATGAGTAGCAATTATAGTAGGAAGATGATGCATAGTAGTTTTATGTCGTTGTAGTAGTTGTAGTTGTAGGAACATTAGATACAATAACAAGTGTCATGTTGTTGTATTAGATACAGTAGTAGTATCATGTGCTGCTGAAGATGAGTAGTTGTAGGAAGATGATGCCCTAATGGAAGTGACATGAATATTTGGCCTACCTTTTTTTTGCTGTTGGTTCATTAATCTTAAGCCCATCATGTTTGTTGGTTGTTTGCCGTCATGTTGTTATTACTTCCATTAGGGCATCTGTTGGTTCATTAACCTTTCTAACATCTGCATATTTGAGGTTTCCGAGGAGGTAAAGGAAGTGAAGTTCAGACAGTGCAGCAGCAGCAACACCTCCAAGGTGAGAAATATGTTCCTATTTATCTTTTTTTGCTCAAGTTCTTCAGTACATCATATAATATAGAGAAGTGCAGGTCAAGTGGTGCAATCATATACATCTGCCACTTAAGTCATCCTTCCCTTTAAGCAGAGTGATGCCTTTCGATGTCACACAATAATGTTTGTTGCAAGAACATTCTACTCTTAGTGTTCGTTTGTTTACTGCATAAAAATATATAGTTTTGCTGCTGTTATGCCTGTATTCACTGCTGCTGCTGCTGTACTTGTGATGATGTTGTAGGTACCCCGAGAGGCCCTTGAGTTTGCCGGAATGTCGATTAACTTCCGTTCCGGCAAATTCGGGTACTCCATATGTCCTATTTTCAGCAAAGGTAATGCTGAAATTTTCCGTGAATTTTAGCATTACTTTGCTAAAATAGGACATATGGGGTACTTGCGACTAATGCCTGTTATCATGCATGTTTTATGATCTGTTGTAAGGGTACTAATTGGTCTCTTCTGCTGCTTAATTATCAGAGATGGCGGGAAGCAGCCACCGCCGCTCTGCGACACCGCAGTACGAGTTGGATGCTTCCGAGTTCTTCACTATCATACTTGGGACTTCAGTATCATCCATGACGCAGGTATATAAAATGAGAGATCTCCCCTAGCTTCACCCATCTCATTATGATATCTGTTGTTTGCCTACATCACTCATTGTCCCAAACTGCAGAGGCTGCCTGACAGTTTTAAGAACATGCTGATGGGTGAAGATCCGCCAAATAATGTGAAGGTGCGACAGGCCGGCAGCGGGTTTCGCAGGCTGTGGGATGTGGAGTTGGTGATCAAGGAGGGCCACATGTACTTGTCTCGTGGGTGGGAGAAGTTCTACCGTGCCTACGACCTGCGGCTGGGGTACTTCCTTCTCTTCACGTACGACGACGACGCCACCATGCTCATCGTGAAGGTGTTCAACGCGACTATGTGTCGCATGCGCTACGCTGAAGATTATGATGCCGGTACGTTCTGCCTCTTCTTATTCCTCTACATTTGGCTTTGTCTCACATCGATTGTTAATGGTCATTGTTGCATTTGGACAGGTAATGGGAGCAGCAGCAGCGACAATGGCTACAGCCAAAGCAGCAGCGACCATGGCTGTAGCGAAAGCAGCAGTGACCATGGCTGTAGCGAAAGCAGCATCGATTCTGGCTGTAGCGAAAGCAGCAGCGATTCTGGCAGCAGCATAGACAACAAGAAGGATGATCCGGACTGGAGTGCGGGAGAAGAGGAGCAGAGTGGGGATGAGGAGCTGCAGGATGACGATGGGCATCAGGCTGAGGATGACCTAGCGCTGGTGGTGGCTGACCAAGGGCAAGAGATGGTGGTGGCTGACCATGGGCAAGAGATGGTGGTGGCTGACCATGGGCAAGAGATGGAGGTGGCTGAGGATGACCTAGTGATGGTCGTGCCTGAAGGTGGCCTCGCGATGGTGGTGGTGCCTGACAATGACCATGCACTGGTGGTGGCGCCGGCGATCCCACAGCTGGGCGACATGACCACGCCAATTGAGGTAGAAGACTACATCCCACTGCCTCCACCGCCTCCACCGCCTCGCCGCTCTTGGCGCATCAGACTGAGGAAAGAGAAGGAGAAGAACAATGCATGAGAACTAAACTTTGTCAGGTATGTCAGATCTCCAAAATGATATATATATATATATACTTAGTTACCTATGTTATCTCTAATATGCTTAGTTTCATATAGGTTAGCTTCATTTTACCTAAGTTGGCTCTAATATGCTAACTTAGAGCTTATATGCTTAGTTTCCTATAGGTTAGCTCCAAAATAACTTATGTTAGCACAAAATGATCAAGTTTACATAATAAGCTTATAGTCTTTTTCTTATTCTTCTTCTTTTCCAAAATGACATAGGTTAGCTTCATTTTACCTAAGTTGGCTCTAATATACTAACTTAGAGCTTATATGCTTAGTTTCCTATAGGTTAGCTCCAAAATAACTTATGTTAGCACAAAATGATCAAGTTTACATAATAAGCTTATAGTCTTCTTCTTATTTCTTTTCCAAAATTCTTCTTATTCTTCTTCTAGTGTTCTTCTTCTTCTAGTATTCTTCTAGTCTTCTTCTTTTTCTTCTTCTAACTTCTTGTTTATCATTTTGCAGATTTGATTTAATTCACGGAAGCTTGCATGGATGGATTGCTTCTTTTCCATTTGTGTTTTTATTTTGTATCAATGTGAAACTTTTGTGAATTGATGGATAACGGTGTTGGATGAACAATGTGAAACTTTTGTAATATGTAACGATGGAACTTGTGTGTTGGCTATGTATGTATATATGATGGAACTTGTGTGTTGGCTATGTATGTATATATGATGGAACTTGTGTGTTGGCTATGATTGTTATATGGATCCTTGTTGTATATATATGTGTTGGATATCTCATAGGTGAAATAGTGACCCGAGATTAAGAAGAAAAAAATTAAAAAAATTGTTACTAATGGTGCATTACAGTGTGGTGCGCCATTAGTATAGCAGACACTAGTGGCGCACCGTGGGCAAAACTAATGGCGCACTGCCTGGTGCGCCATTAGTATACCAGATACTAATGGCGCACCAGTGGTGCGCCATTAGAAAAAAATTCTAGTGACGTGATACTAATGGCGCACCAGTGATGCGCCATTAGTAGGCAAAACTGGTGCGCCAATAGTAGCCCTTTTCCTAGTAGTGGGATGCACAGTAGCCCGTGGAGGGGTGGTTGAACATGAGCCCGTTGTCGGTGTCAAAACCGGCGGATCTCAGGTAGGGGGTCCCGATCTGTGCGTGTTAGGCTGATTGTAGTAGGAAGCAAGGGACACAATGTTTACCCAGGTTCGGGCCCTCTCGATGAAGGTAAAACCCTACTTCCTGCTTGATTAATATTGAAGATATGTATAGTACAAGAGTAGATCTACCACGAGATCGTAGAGGCTAAACCCTAAGAGCTAGCCTATGATGGTATGATTGTAATTGTGATCGGCCTTCTAAGGACCATGCTCTCCGGTTTATATAGACATTGGAGAGCTAGGGTTTAATGGAGTCGGTTACAAGGAAGGAAACATAATATCTGGATCGCCAAGCTTGTCTTCCATGCAAAGGAGAGTCCCATCCGGACACGAGCCGAAGTCTTGAGTCTTGTATCTTGACGCTTCTATAGTCCAGACGATGTATACAGTCCGGCTGTCTGGCTACCCCCTTATCCAGGACTCCCTCAGTAGCCCCTGAACCAGGCTTCAATGACGATGAGTCCGGCGCGCAGTCTTGTCTTTGTCATTGCAAGGCGGGTTCCTGCTCCAAATACTCCAAGGTTGTTATCGAACACGTAGGTCGTGTCCGGATCTGCAAAATGATCTTCACATACCATCGTAGAGAGAATGATACTTCAGCTGACAACTTTTTAGACAACGTGATATGTCATTTCGGTCAGATCAAACCATTTTTTCACAACTAGCCACAGCGCGTATTGCGAGGCAATTTCCTTGACACGTCTTGTCAAAGCAGAGATCATGTCCCCTTATCACGGGATTCTCATCAATACGGGTATGGGTAATCGCCCCGCGCCATCAATCATGGCGCTTGGGAAGTAAGCGATTCTCAACAGGCTAGTGGGGAGGCGCACCGCTTTCGTCGCCTATATAAGGGGATATGAGTTCCCCATTTTTTCCCACGCCTTCTCCCTCCTTCGCATACTCTTGCCCCCTCGAGCTCCAGCGCCCTAGTACAGGTCTTCTCCGCCACAGTTAGATATGTCTGGAGCAGGAGGCAAATGGGTGGCTTCCACCGCGATGGAGAAGAAGATCGCGAATCTTCGGGCGGCCGGATACTTGGCCGCAGACATAGCACACTGGCTACCAGACAAGGGGCAGGTTACTCCAACTCCAGGACCCCACGAGAGGGTCGTGTTAGTTGCCCACTTCGTCCGTGGACTGTGGTTTCCAGTCCACCCCTTCGTCCGCAGGCTCATGTTCTACTACGAGCTAGACTTCCATGATCTAGCTCCAAACTTCGTCCTCAACATCTCGGCATTCATCGTCGTATGCGAGGCTTTCCTCCGCATCAAGCCTCATTTCGGCTTGTGGCTACAAATCTTCTGCGTGAAGCCGAAGATCGTGAGTGGTCAGCAAGCGGAGTGCGGAGGAGCCATGGTGGGAAATATGCCTAATGTCACCTGGCTTAACGTCTCCTTTGTGGAAACTGTAAGTGCATCTAGTGCCCCTTAGTGATTTTGGTGGATTGAAGACTTATAGGTTAAGGAACTAATGCGTTTGTGAGTGTACACAGGTCTATAAGTCTATGAGGAGTTTGATATCTACAGAGAAAGTCGACCCCTAAAAATAAAGTTCTTCGACTGAAGACATTGATATTCTGAAGACTTTCTGAAGACTTTGAAAGTGAAGAAATTGGTGTGACCTTGAAGACTTGGTATTCATTTGAGGAACATGAAGCGTGAAGACTTTTGTTTTCGTAGTTTCATTTTCTCTTTCTTGAGTCATAGGAAACACCGTACTGTTAAAGGGGGTCGAGGAAATACTAAGGAAAATTTTCCATGTGATGCTCAACTCAAAATCCTACACCTACCAATCCCTTCGAGTGAAGCCTTTGGAAATCTCATACAGTTCAGTCAATTTCTTCAGTGACAGAGACGAAGTTCTTCTGGTCGCTGAGGAATTTGTTCTGACTGAGGAGTTAGGAATTCACCAGTGCGGATTGCCTACACAGTGAGGAACATGATAGCCCTGAGGAATTTGAGATTCAAATTTCTGACCGTTGCTGTGCTGCGCGCCAGCTGTCCCAAAATATCTTATCCACCTAACGGTCATATCATTGATGGGCATTTATGTCTTATCATGTCGGGCTGCTCCCTATGCTATAAATAGCCGCCCCTACAACCACTAGCTGGTTGGCTGCTCCGAGAGAAACTTGACACTTGTCATTTGAGAGCAACCCATCCTCCGAGGACTTTGAGCGAAAATCATCAAGTGAGGAAAAACCCCAAAACCAAGCCCCTACAAACCCAAAGTGATTGAGCATCACTGAAGAAATTGATCCTGCGTGGATCCGATGCTTGTTACCTTTGAAGACTGTACTTCTTCCAGACGGTTAGGCGTCATGGTCTAGAGCATCCAAGAGGAATTGTGGATCGCCAAGTGACCAAGTCTGTGAAGGTTTGGAAGTCGCCTGAAGACTTACCACGAGTGATTGGACGAGGTCTGTGTGACCTTAGTTCTAGGAGAATACGGTGAGGACATGGTGATGTGTCCTCGAGTTTAAATACTCAGCCGCTCCAACCAGACGTACAACTGATACAGCAGTTGGAACTGGTCTACCAAATCATTGTCTTCACCAACCTAACTGGTTCTGTTTCCTCAACCCTCTCATTTCCTCATTACTGTGTTGAGTGTTTGTTCATATCTGTGTTTGAAGACTTTGACTGAAGACTTTCTCAATTTCCTCAGTTCAATTTCTTCAGTCTGTTTGCCTTCATCTTGTGTTATCCTGTGATTACGCTTTCTGTACTCTGTGCTAGTCTTCATTTCATCATGATGACCATGCGTGTATTCTGTTATACTTACTTCTGAGTACTTATTCCGCTGCAAGTAGTTCTTCACTAAGGAATTTCCTCACCGGCAAATTCCTCAGTGAATAATTCATAAAAATCGCCTATTCACCCCCCCTCTAGTCGATATAACGCACTTTCAATTGGTATCAGAGCAAGGTACTCCCTTGTTCTGTGTGATTTTGGTTTAACCACCTGGAGTTTTAGTTATGTCGACCGCAGGTATGATCAAGGTCTCAGCAGGGTGTCCTACCTTTGATGGGACGGACTACCCCTACTGGAAGAACAAGATGCGAATGCATCTTGAAGCAATTGACAACGATCTCTGGTATGTTGTGGAAAATGGTGTTCCCTCAGTCAGACCTTCTCTGAATGCTGTTGATGTGAAGAGATTCAAGCAACTCGATTCTCAAGCAAAGAATATCATATGTGGCCATCTGAGCAAAGGTCAATATGGAAGAGTGAGTGCTTTGGAAACTGCCAAGCTCATCTGGGATAGGCTCTCTAAAGTGAATGAAGGAGTCTCAACTCAGCGTGACTCTCGAGTTGATGTTCTTCGGAATCTCTTCAACTGCTTCAAAAGACTCGACAATGAAAATGTCCAACAAACCTTTGATCGCCTCACTGACATCTCAAATGAGCTTCAAGCCCTCGGTGCCACTGACATCACTGACCATGAGGTGGTGAAGAAACTATTGAGATCGCTTGATTCCTCATTTGATACTCTGGGCCTGATGATACAAGAACGGGATGACTACAAGTCTCTTGATCCTGCCGATATCCTCGAAAGGCTAAATACTCACGAGTTCCAGCTTGCTGAAAAGAGAGATCTCTATGGTTCTAGCTATGGAAAAACACGTGCCCTGAAGGCCAAGGTTGTGTCTGAATCTGAGTGTGAAGACTCTGGTAGTAGCCTTGGAGATCCTGAAGAATTAGGCCAGGAGCTAGCACTGCTCGTGAAGAAATTCCAGAAGTTCTCAAGACGTGGTCGCTTTGGAAAATCCTCAAGAAACAGTGATTCCTCATCCAGTGACTATAAGAGAAGACTTTGTCACAAATGCAAGAAACCTAGTCACTACATCCAAGATTGTCCTCAGTGGGAAAAGGAATTAAAGAAGAAAAAACACAAGGATTACAGTTCTGATGACGCGAAGAAGAAGAAGAAATCATCGAAATCTTCATCATCAAAATCCTCAAAGCCTTCTTCTCACAAGAAGAGCAGCTCCAAAAAGGCTCGGGCATTCATTGGCAAGGAAATGGACTCTGAAGCTGAATCTGAGGAACATGAGGAAGAGGAGGCATCAGAAGAATCTGAGTCTGGTGTGGCGAGTCTAGCTCTCGCTACTGCTTTTGTCAGCAAGTCCATCTTCAACTCTGAAGAAAATGACCTCACCAACAAAGCTGATGAAGATAGTGATGACTACGCTCCCACCTATTGCTTCATGGCAAAGGGTGCCAAGGTACTCAAATATACCTCCTCTGAATCTAGTGAAAATGAATCTGATGAAGATCTAAAGCCCAGTTACTCAAAACTTGCTAAGATTGCTGTAAAACAACAAAGGGCTTTAGAAAAGGTTCAAAACATGCTAGATAAGAGTGATGATATGTTAGGTGAAGAAATGGATCGCACTAAAGCCCCAACTGAAAATCTTCAGAGACTTCAGTCTAGGTTTGATAACCTTCAAAGTCATCATAACACTCTCTTATCTGATCATGAGAAACTTTCTTATGAATTTCTTCAAAGAAAGCAAGATCTTGAGAAGCTAAGAGTGAGTTATGAAGATCTTTAGAAGGAGCGCGATTCATTACTAGCTCAACAAATCAGCACTTCTCAGGAAGAATTTGTTCCTCCATGCTTAAAGTGCATTGAACGTGAATCTGCTAATTCTTCACCTGAATGTTCAAATGCTTCAACTGTTACAAATTCTTCACTTGCCTCTGCTATCACTAATTCCTCATCTGAGGACATTGCTAGTATCACTGACGATGCAGGGCTGAAGGAATTGTATATGACAGGCATGTACAAAAGCCTCAGAGGGCATCAGACTCTTTGTGATGTGCTTAAAAAGCAGATCCTCAACAGGAACCCTAGGAAAGAGGGTATTGCCTTTGAGAGGAAACTCAATGCTGATGGAACATATTGGAAGCCTGAGCAGTATCCCAAAACCTCATGGGTTGCTTCAAAGGGACCTCCAGTTGATCCATCTAACTTATCTGGCTTTACATGCGAATCTCCTCATTCTTCTGATGAGTCATTTGACTCCAACTATAAACTGTTCAAAAATCAGAAATGGTAAAGTATTTGCTAGATATGTTGGCACTAACTGCAGGAACGGTTCCCCTATGAAGAAAATCTGGGTTCCCAAGAAGTGCCTTGAAAGTCTTGAGGTGAATGTCCTCATGACACCACCTGTGAAGAATAGGAACCCCAGATCAAATTCTTCATATGGACCAAATTCTTCATATGGATCCAAGTCCTCATACGGACAAAATTCCTCACGTGGATCAAATTCCTCAAAAGGATCAAAGTCCTCATATGATTATCATCGTGCTAACAACTCTGTTTCGCAGGGTAGAGCTAAGGGCTATGAATATGTGCATTATTCTTCAAACCAATATGTTCATAAGTCCTCGAAGAATTTCTCTGCTTATTCATATGCTTACCCTAACCCCTCTTATGTGAAACGAAATGGTTTGGCTTCTATGCCACCATTCTCGTATGGTGCTCGCAGAGTGATGAACTCTTTGCCACCCCTTCAGATGTGGGTGGTGAAGAAAAAGAACTAATCTCTTCTGCAGGGTCAGGTCTCCAGACGTGCCTAAACGTCTGAAGAATTTGCTGGGGACCTGACAAAATTGCCTGAAAGGACGCAGGCTAATCATGATGAAATGAACTTTCATTTCACACGTCCTCATACTGCTTATCTGTTAATACTGACTGATGAAATTCATCTGATGAACTTCATATCATATTCTGCAGGATGATCAACCCAAAGCCACTGAGTGGGTTCTCGATAGTGGATGTACAAATCACATGACTGGTGACAAGAATCTATTGATGGATGCTCCCTTATCACCGTCACATCTGAAGCATATCATCTTTGCTGACAAAGGCAAAAGTCAGGTATTGGGTCTTGGTAAGGTTGCGATCTCTAAGGACATACACATGGACAAATTCATGCTTGTTGAGTCCTTAGGATACAACCTCATGTCAGTCTCAATGCTTTGTGATCTTGATATGGTTGTTATCTTTGGCAAGTATCGTTGTGTTGTTATTATGGAAGCTGACAATTCCAAGGTCTTCGAAGGCTTTAGGAGAGGAGACTTGTATATTGTTGATTTCTCTACAGGACCACAACCAGCCGTGTGTCTACTTGCAAAAGCCTCAGAAGGCTGGCTATGGCATCGGTGACTTGGTCACGCAGGCATGATGAATTTGCACACGCTTGCAAAGAAGAAGCATGTCATTGGCATTGAAAATGTCAAATTCCTCAAGGATCACTTGTGCGGAGCCTGTGAAGCTAGAAAAATTACCAAGGCCAAGAATCCAGCGAAGACTATCATGACCACTACTCGTCCCTTCGAATTGCTTCACATGGACCTCTTTGGTCCCAATCATTACTCAGCTGTCGTTAATGATGCATCTCTATATGACTTTGTTATTGTTGATGATTACTCTCGTTACACATGGGTACACATTGTTACTTACAAAAATCAAGTGCAGGAAGTCTTCAAACGATTTTCCTCGAGGGCTTCAACTAACTTTGGTGTGAAGATCAAACACATCAGGAGTGACAATGGAACAGAGTTCAAGAATTCCGGTCTTGATACCTATCTTGATGAACTTGGTATTACTCATGAGTTATCTGCTCCTTATACTCCTCAGCAAAATGGCGTCGTGGAGCGCAAGAACTGAATTCTTGTTGAGGTGGCTCGCACTATGCTTGATGAATACAAAACGCCTAGTCATTTTTGGATTGATGCAATTGATACTGCGTGCCACATCATAAACAAAGTATATCTTCACAAATTCTTCAAGAAGACTGCCTATGAACTCCTCACTGACAAGAAACCCAATGTAAGTTATTTCAAAGTCTTCGGTGCTAAATGCTGGATTAGAGATCCTCATCACAATTCTAAATTTGCACCGAAAGCACATGAAGGTTTTATGCTTGGTTACGGAAAGGACTCGCACACCTATAGAGTCTTCAACATCACTCTTCACAAGATTGTTGACACCATAGATGTGCGGTTCGATGAAACTAATGGCTCGCAAAGAGAGCACCTACCTTCTGTGTTAGATGAACCAGCACCTGAGGATTCTATCAAGTTCAAGGCAACTGAGGATGTCATTCCTACTGAAGAATCTGCTGAAGTATTCATTCCTATACGCGAAGAACGTCGAGCTAATGCACCTGAAGATAATGCTGAAGACAATGGTGCTGAGGAAAATGATCAAATTCCTCGACGACAACCAGCTCATCCTCGCGTTGCAAAAGAAGTGCAAGTGGAGAAGATCACCGATGACATTGAAGCGCTAGGTCCTCTCACACGCTCAAAAGCTTCACATTTATCTAACTTTGGTGGGCATTATGCTTTTGTCTCTATCACAGAGCCCACTAAGGTAGATGAAGCATTTCTGGAGCCGGAGTGGATTCAGGCCATGCAAGAAGAATTAAATCAGTTCAAGCTCAACAATGTCTGGGAACTGGTCAAACATCCAGATCCTCGCAAGCATAACATCATTGGCACAAAGTGGATCTACCGCAACAAGCATGATGAAAATGGCCTTGTGGTAAGGAATAAGGCACGACTGGTAGCTCAAGGCTAAACACAGGTTAAAGGAATTGATTTCGATGAAACTTTTGCACCTGTTGCTAGACTTGAGGCTATTCGCATATTACTTGCTTATGCTAATCATCATGATATTATCTTATATCAAATGGATGTGAAAAGTGCATTCCTCAATGGTAAGCTTGAGGAAGAAGTATATGTTGCTCAACCCCCAGGTTTTGAAGATCCAAAGAATCCTGACAAAGTCTTCAGACTTAATAAGGCCCTCTATGGCCTCAAGCAAGCCCCTCGGGCGTGGTATGATACACTGAAGGAATTCTTCGTGAAGAATGGCTTCACACCCGGTTCACTCGACCCTACTCTCTTTACTAAATCTTATGATGGTGAACTGTTTGTGTGCCAAATATATGTTGATGATATTATCTTTGGCTGTACTGACCAACGTTATAGTGATGAATTTGCCTATATGATGAGTGAAGAATATCAAATGTCTATGATGGGAGAGTTGAAATTCTTCTTAGGTCTTCAAATTCGTCAACAGCGCAATGGCATATTCATATCTCAGGAGAAATACCTCAAAGATGTTCTGAGGAAATTCGGCATGCAAGATTCCAAAGGTGTCAAAATTCCTATGCCCACAAATGGCCATCTATGCACTGATGAAAATGGTATTGACTTCGATCACAAGGTATACCGCTCCATGATTGGTTCTTTATTGTACTTATGTGCATCTAGGCCAGATATAATGCTTAGTGTTTGCATGTGTGCCCGATTTCAACCTACACCGAAGGAATCACACCATAAGGCTGTGAAGCATATTCTTCGATATCTAGCTCACACACCAACACTAGGATTATGGTACCCCAAGGGCTCTGCTTTTGATCTCATTGGATATTCTGTCTCTGACTATGCTGGTGATCGTGTGGATCGCAAGTCAACTTCTGGCACTTGTCATTTCCTCGGACGATCTTTGGTCTGTTGGTCCTCGAAGAAACAGAACTGCGTATCACTGTCTACTGCAGAAGCTGAATACATCGCTGTTGGCTCTTGCTGTGCTCAATTGCTGTGGATGAAGCAAACTCTCAAGGACTATGGCATCAACGTGAAGAATGTGCCTCTCTACTGTGACAATGAGAGTGCCATCAAGATTGCTCACAACCCAGTTCAGCACTCGAAGACAAAGCACATTCAAATTCGTCATCATTTTCTTCGTGATCATGTGTTGAAGGGCGACATCTCCATCGAGCATGTGAAGACTGAAGACCAGCTAGCCGATATCTTCACTAAGCCCTTGGATGAGAAGAGATTTAGCAAGTTGCGGTGTGAGCTAAATATCTTAGAATCTTTGAATGTTCTTTGAAAAAGACACACATCCTAACACTTATGCAAAATTTATGACTTAGATGTGCAACACATGAAGAAATGTTTTTCTTCAATCAATGAAGAATAACACTCTAAGTGTGAAGAAATTAATGAAGAATTTGATTCTCAGAACCCTACGACAATTGTACGCGGTGTCTTATACGGTGGGTCACGCCACCACCAAAGTTGAAAATCTTCAATTTGAATTTTTCCTCAGTTTTGAAATTCTTCAGTTTTTCAAATTCTTCAACTTTGCAAAATCTTCACTGTTTCCGTCGTCTTTCTTCATTGGCTATATATATATATATATATATATGGGTTTATGTCCTCTACAGCATTTACTTATGGCTATTTCTTCAAGTCGCTTTTTCTGCTAAGTGAATGTGATCGGACCCTTCCCCCTCTATGCTATACTCAACCCAATCTATTCACAAATTCTTCATGTGCGTTCTATTTGAAACTCGTTCAAAATCTTCATTGTGTCCTGGTCAGCTGAAGAAATTGCGACCGGAACTTTAAAACTGATCTTATCTAAACTTTCGGTTTTGCCGCTCAAACCGTTCCGCATCCCATGATGCATTATTCTATTCACCCACGATCGTACTCGATCTCCACTACACAGTACATGGGTGACACATGTCGTGAGAAGGAGAATGGTCAGGGGCACGTTCGTCCTAAATCTTCGGGCAAACAGTTTTTCACTGCCTCTATAAATACCCCTCTCTCCATCCTCACTTCTTTTACCCCCGCTCGACCTCTCTCTCCCGTTCGAGCTCCTCAAACCCTAGCGCCGCCGCTACTCCATCGTCGCCGGTGAGGAAGAGCTTCACTGCCTCGACCTCGTCGCCGACGTACTCACGCCGACTGCGGGAATCTTCACTCCGCCGCTGCCGTAGCTGTCTTCCTCCGCCGAGTTAGGGCAAGGAAGATCTAACCTGACGAACTTCCCATCTGTTCTTCTCAGTTTGTCTTGTTCTTCATTTCAGGTAATAAAAAGTTACTTTTATTACTCTCTTTGATTCTCAAGCTTTCCTGAAAATCTTCAAAGGTGTTTATTCTTCAAATCTTCACACATATGAACACCACACACATCATATGATCTTGAACTATTTTACTAAGCAATCATTTTCTTCAAGATTCCCTAATTGTGTGGATCTTCGATCTGTACAACTCTGGAACCTAAGACAAGAACGCTTAGTGAAATCCTTCAAGGCACATCTGGTCAAATTCCTCAAAACTTGTTCTTTTTGAAAAACCTTCTCAGAACGCATATGACCTCTCCAAATTCCTCGCACCTGTACTCTGTTCACAGGTACTCATGTCTGCTGCTGAATCACTAGGTTCTCATTAACTTAACTCATTTGCAGCGTTCCTCGAAGAAAAACTGCATACTTCTTCAGAGAACTCAATTGTTCAAATTCCTCAACTGAAGAATATGGCAGACGGTAAGAAGCCACAGAAAGGAGGAAAGAAACCTGAGGTTATGACTGCTTTTGAGATCCCCGAGGAAATTTATGCTGACTATTGCACACCTGATGAAGCAAAATTTGGCAAAGAAAACAAAACTCAGCGCAAGGTGCGCATTCAGAAGATTGAACAGAGATGGGCAAGGGAATGGAGGGACTACAGATATGTGACTCCAAAGTACATGAAGAAATTCGCTCTCAATCCTCCATGCCCAAGAGCTCCATTGGCACCTGGCCAAGTAGCTGACCCCACCAGCATCAAGCGTGGTGAGGACTTTCCCGAAGAATGGGCTAAGCACCAAGCTAAATTGGCAAGACAAGCCAAGGAGGCAGTGAAGAAATTCAATGAGGATTCTGCCACTGCTACTGCTACTGAGGCCTCGGTCAAACCGAGGAAATCCAAGCCAAAGAAGCCTGCTCATAAGCCAAGTGCTTCACCATCAGCGCCCTCACGACTAAGTTCCTCAGCAGCGCCCTCAAGGCAAATTCCTCACACTGCTACAGCTCCACCAAAGTCCTCAACAGCTCCTTCAAAGTCCTCAGTTCCTGTGCATCTGGCTACATGTCAAAGGACTGCTGGTTTCTCGATTGCCTCTGGAGTTTCAGCAAGTTCCTCAGCAGCACCAGTTTCATCATCTGGCCCGACTCTGCTGAAGACTAAAGCAACAGCCGGACGAGGTCCTCGTCCAAGTCCAAAGAAGAAACAGGTTGCATTCCATGTGCCTTCTGATGATGAAGCTTCTGATGATGAACTTGCGGAAATCATCAGAGATCGCCAAGAAAGGGCCGCTAGAGCCAAAGGCACATCTGTGCCACTGCTGTTGGATCCGAGGAAAATCCTCGATTATATTGATCTCTGGCACAAGGATCCAAACACCCCTATGCCTGATTTTCATCTGACCCCTGGACAAAGTCATATGTTGACCCATTTCATCGCTGAAGTGAAATGGAAGTTTGAAAAGGCAAGAGAGATCAAGAAGGCTCAATACAGAAAGGAGAAGTTCCTGAAGAAAAACGTTGTCAAAATGACACCTGAGGAACTTCTCAAGGTCCAGACTGAAATTCAAGACCTCAGCAAAAACTTCGATTCTTATTATGCTGATTGGCAAGGAGCCAAAGTCAGATTCGTCAATCTGACGAAGAAATTCACCAATGTTGCTGCCCCAACGCAACATGAAATTCCTCAGGCTGGAGCCTCAGCTCAACAAACTGAAGAACATGCCAGCACCGCTGATGAAGTTCAGGCTACTGAAGAAAATGCCAGTTCCAGGGCTGATGATCCCATTCCAGCCGCTGAAGAAATTGCCAGGGCATCGACTAGTGGTGCGCCTGAAGAAACTGAAGAAGTCAGGGCAACTGTATCAGGTGCGCCTGAGGACATTCAACCAGATTCCTCAGCTCCTCCTGCGCCAACACCAACTCCAATTCTTCCATCTGCCTCTGATGTGAAGAAAACGAAGGCTGCAGAACGAGCTGCTGTGAAGAAACGGAAAGCATCAGCTGCGTCAAATTCTTCGGCTGCGAAGAAAATGAAGCCAATGACGAGCTCCTTTGAAAATCCAATTGATGCTGTTCCAATTTCCTCAATTCCATCAAAGGACCTTGTTCCTTTTGATGAAGATTATGTGATCCCAAGCGGATCTGATGAAGAAAATCATTCTGCTGCTTCGTCAGAGCAGATTGATGAAGAAATTGAAGTGGACGCAATCCCTTCAACCCCAGTCATTTCCTCACCTATGCCTCAGTTCACAGCTGAAGAGGCTGGTGTTGAGGAAATTGAAGATGAAGATGTGGATATAGGGTGCACTACACCTGTGATGCATGATGACTTTTGGGAAAGTCAGCATCCCAATACTCCTCTCTTCACCCCGCTCCAACAGATTCCTCAGTCCCCTGCACCAACAGTTCAAATGGACTCTGAAGAAACTCAACCCACTTGCTCTGTGCATGAAGAAATTCCAGCCACTAGTGCTGATGAAACTGCTGCTGCTGATCCTCAGACTGCACCGGTTGAGGAACAAGAAATTCCTCAGCCTGAAGAACCTGAGCTCGCGATTCCTGAGGTGGTGATGCAACTCACCGACACCCCTCTGCCCAAGCAAAAGAATCCGTTCTCAAGCAAACAAAAGTTCAAGGCTGAAGATTTCTTTGCCGAGCACTTATTCGTCACTAACTATAATCCATATGATTCTGCTCGCATAAGGAAGAGGCGTTTCTGGACTGCCAGCCAAGCCAACTTCTATTCCTCAGTGCTCTTCAATAAAGACAAAGTCTTCGATCATGCTCATATTCCTCATGTGGACATGGAGTCTCTGTCCGGCTTTGAGCCAGTCCTCAGTGTTCTTCACAATGCAGGACTTCTGAATTTCTGCACTGATATCTGTGACTGGAATGAAGAACTCATTCTTCAATTCTATGCAATGCTGCACATCACCAGAGACGCTGAAGACGTGAACTCATGGGTATTAGACTGGATGTCTGAAAATACTCACTACAAGGCACCAGCAACTGAATTGCTTCGGGCTCTACCACTCAGTCCTCCACTTTATGGTGCTCGTTGTATCTACAATGAACCAGAACTTTCAAATCACTATATGCAAGTGCTGATGAAGCCTTTGAAGCCAAGGCAGGCCCCAAGAACCAAATTCCTCGTCAAGGAATTATTGTATGTGCCTCGGACTGTCTATCGGATTCTGATGAAGACAATGAGTCCTATCAAAGGCCACGACTCGAATGATGAAGAAGTCGTTGGCATCATGAAGAATATGCTTTTCAACATCATTCATGGCGTTCCCGTCAACTTCCATGATTTCTTCATGAGGACTCTGGCAAACATTGCTATGTCACCATTTGAGATGAAGCCTTATGCGCCTTGGATAATGAGATTCATTAGGACAAGGTCTTCACTCAATTACAAGGCTGATACTCTGAACCACTGCAGCTACTTGCCCCCGATTGAAGTCCTCAAATGGACATTTACCTCAGCTGATGACAAGGGCAAGGCTACTGCTGTGATCGATGAAGGCATTCGTCCATTGGATGGACAGTTTCACAAAGCAGCATCCTACTCCACCAATGATGACTCTGCCACACATGACTCTGCCGCAAATACCTCAGTCAAGCAAAGTCCTCAAGCTACTGCACCCAGGGTGATGACTGATCGTGAGTTACTCCTCAGTCTTCATCAGAAGGTTGATCGCAATCATAAATGGGTCAAGCGTCAGTTTGGTTCAATTCTTCACAACATGACCTCAACACACAATGCAGTGAAGAAAAACCACTACTACCTCCATGAAACCTTCAAACGCACCTGGGCTGTTCTTTCACATGTCTATAGTGCGGAAGAACTGACGACAATGGGACTCAAGGAAGAATTTGACTGGTATGCACCTCCTCCGAAGAAATACAAGAAGGTCAAAGTTCCTTCCTTGCTGGCCAGCTCCTATTCTTCATCGCGCGACACTGATGAAAATGAAGACTTGGACGACACCGCGGCAGGTCCTACTACAACAACCGACCCCAACAATGCTGGCGCTCCTTCTTCAACTTGAAATTATTCAGGAGCGTTAGTCCTCAGTTTCGATCCTTTTGGTCATTCGATGACAAAGGGGGAGAAATTTGAGTTAGTCTTCAAGCGGGTCTATTTTATTGCCCATATACAACAATTTATTTTTGTTAAGTTACAACTCTCGTTCTTCTGAAACTTTTATTGGATCAAGTTGTAATCTTAAACCCGATGGTGCTTTGATACTTTTGATGCACTATGCTCTTGCACTATGCTTTGATTCTCTTGAGCTTCTTGAGCTCTGATACTCTTGATGCGTTATTTTGCATGGTTGTTCCTCATTAATGTTGTCGCACGCATGCTGAATTACATCAAGCACCATATTTCATCATGCATTTCAAATTCTTCATATTATATGTCAAATGCGTGTATGAATTACAAGATATAGGGGGAGATCTCCATGATTCAACTCTTCAAATGTGCATTGCCTCAAAAGCAAATTCCTCACTATGCACATCTTCACGGGGAGTTCTTCTATATCTTGCAATCAAATTCCTCATTATCAGTATTTACACTTCATATGTTTATCCCCGTTGAAAACTTAACCTATATTTTCATCAATCACCAAAAAGGGGGAGATTGTAAGTGCATCTAGTGCCCCTTAGTGATTTTGGTGGATTGAAGACTTGTAGGTTAAGGAACTAATGCGTTTGTGAGTGTACACAGGTCTATAAGTTTATGAGGAGTTTGATATCTACAGAGAAAGTCGACCCCTAAAAATAAAGTTCTTCGACTGAAGACTTTGATATTCTGAAGACTTTGAAAATGAAGAAATTGGTGTGACCTTGAAGACATGGTATTCATTTGAGGAACATGAAGCGTGAAGACTTTTGTTTTCGTAGTTTCATTTTCTCTTTCTTGAGTCATAGGAAACACCGTACTGTTAAAGGGGGTCGAGGAAATACTAAGGAAAATTTTCCATGTGATGCTCAACTCAAAATCCTACACCTACCAATCCCTTCAAGTGAAGCCTTTGGAAATCTCATACAGTTCAGTCAATTTCTTCACTGACAGAGAAGAAGTTCTTCTGGTCGCTGAGGAATTTGTTCTGACTGAGGAGTTAGGAATTCGCCAGTGCGGATTGCCTACACAGTGAGGAACATGATAGCCCTGAGGAATTTGAGATTCAAATTTCCGACCGTTGTTGTGCTGCGCGCCAGCTGTCCCAAAATATCTTATCCACCTAACGGTCATATCATTGAAGGGCATTTATGTCTTATCATGTCGGGCTGCTCCCTAGGCTATAAATAGCCGCCCCCTACAACCACTAACTGGTTGGCTGCTCCGAGAGAAACTTGACACTTGTCATTTGACAGCAACCCTTCCTCCGAGGACTTTGAGCGAAAATCATCAAGTGAGGAAAAACCCCAAAACCAAACCGCTACAAACCCAAAGTGATTGAGCATCACTAAAGAAATTGATCATGTGTGGATCCGACGCTTGTTACCTTTGAAGACTGTACTTCTTCCAGACGGTTAGGCATCATGGTCTAGAGCATCCAAGAGGAATTGTGGATCGCCAAGTGACCAAGTCTGTGAAGGTTTGGAAGTCGGCTGAAGACTTACCACGAGTGATTGGACGAGGTCTGTGTGACCTTAGTTCAAGGAGAATACGGTGAGGACTTGGTGTCCTGAGCTGCGTGCTCAGCGACTGGGTGTCCGGGACTGTGTGTCCTCGAGTTTAAATACTCAGCCGCTCCAACCAGACATACAACTGAAACGGCAGTTGGAGCTGGTCTACCAAATCATTGTCTTCACCAACCTAACTGGTTCTATTTCTTCAACCCTCTCATTTCCTCATTACTGTGTTGAGTGTTTGTTCATATCTGTGTTTGAAGACTTTGACTGAAGACTTTCTCAATTTCCTCAGTTCAATTTCTTCAGTCTGTTTGTCTTCATCTTGTGTTATCCTGTGATTACGCTTTCTGTACTCTGTGCTAGTCTTCATTTCATCATGATGACCATGTGTGTATTCTGTTATGCTTACTTCTGAGTACTTATTCCGCTGCAAGTAGTTCTTCACTAAGGAATTTCCTCACCGGCAAATTCCTCAGTGAAGAATTCATAAAAATCGCCTATTCACCCTCCCTCTAGTCGATATAACGCACTTTCAGAAACCATGAAGCGGTGGCAGTCGGGGTGGTTCTACATGACCGAGCGGCGCGACGCCAACTAGGCGGCGGCCCCCGAGTTCTAATCCGGAACCCCTATGCGGCTCACCTCCTGGGAACGGAAGGGCCTGTCCTGGGGCGAATCTACAGAGCTGACCGGACTCATAATCTGCATCAAGGGCATGAAGTACAAGAACATCAAGCTTGTCAACGTGAGCCAGGTCATGCTCATTCACCTGATTCTTCCGTGCCAAAGGCGGGCATTCAATCTATGGGAGTTCATTCCAGCTGAACACCAGACGCTTCAGAGGCTCTACGACATGAAGCACAAAAATGCGTGGAAGGTGTTGTTCAAGGCTTCCGAAGTACCTCCTCCCATATCCGAGGACCGCGGGCTGTACGCCGCACGGCAACCTATTCAAGTGAGTTCTAAGGCTGCCACCGAATTCAGTTCTTCCCAATATAATTATGGGGGAACCTCAAGTAATTGTGTATATTTGTTCAGGAGTATGTGGAGACAGCGGTGCGGCTTGACTGTCCGGCACCGCTGCCGGAAAGCCCACCTAATGCTCTCCTGATGGAGATGTTGGTTCCGGCGCCCTACAAGGGGCCGGAGAAGAAGGCCAACAAGAAGGCCCCGGGGACCCGAAAGAGGCTCCGCACTGTTTTCGGCAGTCACAGTGAAATGGATCGGTTAGGTCCATAGAATGAATATCATGGGTCGTAAAAATTACTGGATTATGACCACAATATGTTGTAAATAGAAGTCCGGCACGTTCATAAGCTCTTTTTCCCACCTGAAACTCATTTTTTGCTCTTCGACATACCCATCCGTCAAAACCATGCTTCTGACTAACTTAAGCCTGATGGACAATAGTAACCTCGCATTCAGCAGGAAGAATGTGACAAATCTTGTGTTTGCACGGTTGGCTACATATCATTCTAGCGTTATTATCTTCAATCGAATCTCATGAGAAGTGAGAAAATCCCGATGCTTACGAATCCACCAATTGGTTATAACTTTCTTACCCCGTCCTGTTGCCTAAATAGACATGAAGATTGAAAATAGTTAAGGTCTAAAAGAAGAGTGTCGAAAGAGCAACAGATGAACGGTTAATTATAGTACACTATATGCGGGCTTCCAATGTGCGTGTGAAATTATCACCTTCATATACAACTTCTCCAGACATGGAAAGCATTGCAGGAAGCCAATAATCTTGTTCAGATCAAAACTAATCATTTGGATATATAAGATCTTGACAGAATCCAGCACCATTGATAGGCCATCCATGGAGAAACTCTTCATTGAGCATAGAACATAATATTAGTAAAAAATGTGTACTCCAAGATGATATATAAATTATGCGCGGAAATTTAAAATGCAACTTATGGTTACAAGTGTAGATGATAATATAAAGTACCTGAAGAGCTGTGGAGCCAAACACCATATTGAAATGAGCACAGATATCATGTATTACACCCAAGGTCTCCAGTTTAGGCGCAGAGAGGACGGTTAGTTGCAATGGTGAATAACTAGAATCAAGGATCAACTTTTGAAGTGAAGGGGCATCTCGGATGATGAGCTGCCTTCCGTCAAAAGAAATTCCAATTCTTACAAGGTTAGGCGACTTTATTTGGAGACAACCGATTCTAACTGTGAAAACAAGCACCAAGCCCTCCAGGGCAGGGCAACTGGAGTGGATGATGCTGTGCAATGGGGCCTCCAATATACGAACCCGCACAAGTGAAAGTTTCTTGAGAAATGGGAGTCGAAGGTTTAGTACCAGGTTGTCTGGTAGGTAGCACAGCGCAAAGGTGGCGGTGTGGAGAGAGGAGGAAAACCGCGAGATGGACATCGGTGCTGAGGGCACAAGTTCATGGCGTTTGGTATGTGGTATGTTATTTCCATGGGAATAGTAGAACTCAAGCAGTTGTAGTTCTGTGAATTCAGGGGATTTCAGCCAGGCGTCCACCGTGCAGGGCGTATGTTTGCTCAGGTAGCATGACGGGATGCATAGGCTTTGAACGGAGCCCTGGTGGGAGGAGATGACGGCTCTGGGGATTTCAAAATCATTGAAGAGAGATAGCTGACGACAGTCGAGATTAAGGGGCACGGCGTGCCATAGAGGGCGCCACCAAATTGAGAGGACTTGGGTGCGGCAGCAATCCTTGGTGGGGAGAAGCGAGATGATCTCCCCAAGGACGGCGTCCGGGAGATCGCTGATGCGGTCCACCCGAGATTCTACGGGTTCCTGGGATCCAGTGGGGGCGGGGTCGCCGCTTCTCCCCGCGCTGTCGGGTGCGGGATCTACAACAGGCGTCCCCGCTGGCGGGAGCCTCGTCTTCTTGGCGCTGGGGTCAGCCGACTCCATTTTCCTCGAGGGCGTCGCGTCGCGCTCACGGATTTGAGCAGAGTAACGAATGACGATCCTAGTTGTAGTGCGAGCGAAGAAGAAGGGGAGCTGGGGGTTTTCTGTAGGAGTGAGGAAGAAGGGGAGATGGGGTTTTCTGTAGGAGTGAGGTGGGGAATTTGGGGGTACGAGTGGAGCGAGCTGAAGTGAGGTGGGTGGGAGCGAGGAGGAAGAAGAGCACCCAGTTTTTTTGGGGGGGGGGGCGGTGTGCTTGGTGTGGGTAGCACCTTTTGAATTGATTTTACTATTTACTAGTGTGGATTGGCTGTTTTGTCTTGGGCCCAGAGAAACAATTACTACTAGTACAGTGGAGACACTCTAGAGCTACCCAGAAAGACAATTACTACTAGTACAGTGGAGACACTCTACCGCTTCTGGCTCCTCCTAGGTCATTGAAACGTCTCCCTCTACTGAATGCCATTATACTTTGTTCACCGACATGCGGGCCATGCAGCGCGTGGGCCCAAATGCCATCCACCAAATTAGAAGGCAGTATGCAGGCAGAGAGTCACCTCGGTCGTAGCGCGGCAGTAACGAGCTGTCGTATCACAAAACCCCACCTCCCCGCAGTCTAAGTTTGAGGGACGAAGCAACCATCATTTCACTCTTCGCTGAATCCCATTCTCCCTCACCATCTTCAAGAAAGGCAACACTCGCATCTGCCACTGTTCTTCTCTCCCAACGAAGGGGAGGTAAGCGGATCCGTGGTGTTGGTATATTTTCGTTCATAGAAAAAAAAGAACTTTTGCAAAGGAGTAAGCGATCCTCACTCTCTTTTTTGTTTCATTGTCATTGCGATTGTGTTTTCCTTTCAGTGGTCTCCTAGTATTCGTCAGTTTCATGATGGACCAAGGAGAACCAGGCAAAGATCTGCCAATATTGGAGGAGACGCGGGAGGCTGATCCCCACGAGGCAGAGAGCTCCAAGAAGATGGAAGCAACCACCGAGCCGACCCCAGATACGCTCACGGACACTACTGAGATGGTCAACGTCCCTTTTGAGGTTACAGCCCCCGTGGCACTGCAGGAGCAGTTTTCCCCCTTCGAGGATGTGCCCCCCCCCCCCGCTGAGCTGCCCAAGGTGATTTCCTTCTTTGCCGGTCTCGACTGTGGTTTTTCATCTAAGTATGTGGTGATTTTTTTTTAGAAAAGGAAGTATGTGGTGATTAATAATGCAAAATTTTATTAGCTTCGATGCCATGCTATACATAGTGGTTTAAATAACTTGTGTTTCTTATACTAAAAAGTAATTCAGAATTTGTTTCTGTTTCAATTAGAGCCCTGATGCAGACAAGGATTGTGTGGTTGTGCATGTCACTCGCTATGAGGCGGACGACCTGAATATACGCACTGGGAAAACATAGTTCTTAGGTTGTTGGGTCCTGGAAGCCATTTACGGTTATACCAATGAAGAGGTCTATTCCAGCCTCACTGTTGTCAGGTGTGTTGTCCAGGGTGTACTGAAGCACATGAAGTTCAAAGCTACTCCTTCGTTTGTGTGGCATACTGTTCTTTTCAAGCTTACGCAGGAAGATGACGTGGCATGCCTCCACAAACAAGTTTATCAATGGCAAGGCCACAAGGTTGTCTTCATGAAGGTTCACAGGATTGAGCTGCTGCGGGACGTCCTCGATGATGTTCATGGCAAGGTCCGTCTTGTGTCCAGCCCAAATTAGATCAAGGCATGAAATAGTTGCCCCAGCTAGTATTTAATAGTAGTTTGGATTGTGTCTAATTATCCAAACCTTGCCTGTTATCGACCCCTCTGGGGCTAGTACTCTGTTTGAATCCGTCTATGGGAACTGCTGCTACTTTTGTGTGCCCGTGAATCATGTGAGAACCATCGTAATTGTTGCCAAAACAGATGCGTCCTCACTAGTTTTTCATGAATATGGCATGGTAAGACATAATTTGTCACGGTTTATCATACGAGCAGTGTGTGTTTTGATGAAATAGAGCACTCGTTCGAGAACCGTGCACCGACATATACATAAGTACTTGTAAACACTGTTGGTGCTATCCCACTTGTAAGCAGTTGTGCAAAACACGGCACATTGGCTCAGCTCGCTTCAACACTAGGCTATCGACCAGCTAACAATCAACAATCTGATGTCTAACATATAAGAAACTATGTATCTTGTTACAGTGGTTCATGCAGTTAATTGAGGCCACAATGTAATAAATTCCAAACGTTCAACGCTAGTCCAGCGCTCATGTGGAACACTCACATTAAACTCGTCTTCATAAAAATCTTGAAAAGCATAAGTTAAGCAGTTTTATACATCTCAATGATTCATAGAAATAACAAACAAATACTAGTTCATAGCAAAAGACAAAGTTGTGAGAAGGTTTACATATCAGGAAAAAACAAGCAAGGCTTCTCTGAGCAAAGGGCCTCCCGGCAGGCTTAAATTTCCTGGAGTTCACTCTGGCTTTTCTTGTTGCCACCATCCAGGGTTAGGTTCTCTCATTCCAGAATAACCAATTATAATTGTGGTCTCAGGTGGAATGCTGAACTGAACCATGCAATGTACTGACCAGTTGAAATGCTTGTGCATTCCACTAAATTTAAGCACCGTTATTTGCAGAAATAAGCAGACCACAATGCCTCTTGTCCGCGCACCTGTCCAAAAAACCGCCTTGCAGCCGTGCCAGCTAGTCCTCGGTCCGTGGAAGAACTGGCAGAAAGTGCATTCCGGACTAGGATGCAATTGTTTTTGCTCGTCCCTGCACTGCAATCAGGAAGTAAAACGTATAAATCAGCTTCTTTTAGATTGCGTTGGTCATTCTACCTTAGTTACTACCAATGTAGGAATACCTTGAAGACTGGAGGTTAGATGACGTCAACGAGGGATAGCCATCTCATTTTGCGCAGTTGTACTAAAACTGAGGTGTGTGCTTTTGATTGCGCGGATAGAAACGATACAGAGACAGACATCCCTGTTTGCGCAAATATGGTTATTTAAACAGTGACAGATATTACTACTTTCCCCCGTTTCCTCTTAGAACCAAGTCCTAGATTCATGCTACAGCTTTCCCACTTTCTTCCCTGTTTGAAAAGGATCCACACGAAGGGGGAAGAGATGGGGCGGTAGAGCAAGGCAGGTTTTGAAGGAATATATACCTGAGGGTCGTCGGCTTGTGGCAAAGACGGCGTCGCGAGGCCGCATCTTGGCCACAATACCGCAGGGAGGAAGAAGGGGTCGGAGGCCCTCCCGAGCCGGCGCTCTCTCGGAGAGAATGGCACGGCCGCCGACCGGGACGCGCGGGCAGCCGTTGGTCTCCTCCCTCGCCGCCGACAACAGCGTGAACGATGCACCTACATGCCCTGCCCCGGTCGAGGTTGTCCGGCCGGATTTGTGACCAGCGTGAGCTGAGAGAGAGAGTGTGGCCACATATGTCTTGCTTAGATCTGGAGAGCATGAGAGAGTGAACGAGAGGAACCCTAGTAAAGCAAGCGCTAAGGCTCCTGCTTTTATATGTAGTGGAGTGATTTTGTTGTACTGGCTTCAAAAAAATGCACTCCTACGTGTACCCGTGAGTGGGTGTGAGAGAACTAGTACGTGCGTGCATCGCTTCTCTTCGTGAGAGTATAATATATACTATTCCCAAAGAACGTTCGCCGCAAGTGTAATAATATAAGTGTGTGACGTGTGAGCTAAAATAAAATGTGCCTGCCGTCTTTTGTTTTTTTATAAGTTCTGAGGGTAGGGTGTGAAGAGCACATATGTGCGTGACGTCTACCTGCAGATAGATGATGGGTGCCACATGCGAGTCTGCGAGAGGACTCGGGAGAGTTGTGACTCGTGAGGGTGCGTGTGCGTGAGAGAGAGGGGGGCACGTCTCAATGCAATGCATGTGTCCTTAAATCATTATCCAACAAACGTTCGGCACAAGCCTTTTCCTGACGAACGCCGTGAGAACCGTTAGATCGACATCCGACAGTGTCAGTTTTGCCATGTCATTTAACAGAACAGCCACTCCTCCTACACACAAATCTTCCAGGTGAGTGTTAGCAACTGCTGTATGCTCCCTCCCTTCCGAAATGCGGTGCATATAGCTTTATTGAAAATTAGAACCTCGCAAACTTTTACCGAGTTTTCTTGTACCAAATTGCACATGTAGAGTACCCTGTATATATCATTTCATTCATGTTCGAGAGGTAACTATAAAGATGGGTGAGGAGTCTACAAAGAAAGACCATCATATCACCCGCGGCAATTTCAACCATCCTTTAGTGTCGAGAAATATCATAGAAACTCTATATGATATGATTTTTATAGGATTTTTTTTCCTTTAGAGCCAATTGGTTCATAGGAATAGATTCCTATACTCCCTTAATTTCAAAGGAAAATAAACATTAGCGTATATTCAATAGAAAAGTTCCTATGATATGAACCAAATTACATCTCTTTACTAATCCCTCCTCATAGGAATTGAGATACATGTCATCTCTAGATTCAATAGAAAAGTTCCTATGATGTGAACCAAATGACATCTCTTTTCCAATCCGTACTCATAGGAATTGAGATCCTCCATGTCATCTCTTTCCCTACAACTTCCATGTATACATCTTCTATTCCTAAATAGATAGTACAACCCACTAGTAGCTTTTTTCCAAAACATGCAACTACGGCACAAGAACTATATAGTGTGCCAATAACTTTGAAAGATGGTCGCTGGATGAAGCTAACCCGACAATGTAGAGATGGGCAAATACGAGCACTACTGGACGTTGGATATCGTCAACATTCCACCAGATCTGCCACATGTACAATTTAGAAGACTCCATGGTTGAACTTAAGCATAATGCACAAACCTCAAAACACAAGCACTTCTCCTTTGTTCTAGAATCTTCTGTATCATAATTGATTATTTTTTTCTAAATGAATTGCCATTATTTGTTTTTTACTTTATGATTTACAATGCACAACCCCATGAATCTTAACATTTTTATAAAACTAATTGATTTTGAATGAGATGAACTATAAGAACTAAACGAACATCTACATCATGCATATATGACTCAAAGCTTTACATGCTATAGTGTGTATTTATTCATAATTTGGTTCCGAAATCTCATGCGTTCAGTACATGTGTACCTTACTAGTCTTCTATCTATCTATCTATCTATGTATCTATCTATTATATACTTAAAACGATAGAAAAGGAACGGTAGGGATTTACCAGTCTAAAGTTATGATATTTGAACGGTTGGGATTAAATGATATAAAGAGTTACGCACAACAATAGTCATGTACAGATTAAACAGATCTCGGTCACGTACGGTTGAATAACCTGACTATATGGTAGTATTAAAAAAGAGTCATGAGCAGATCGTGCATGTACCAAGACGAGTACATTAACCCTCAAAAAAAAAGACGAGTATATATTAAAAAAAAGCATGCACGGAGCTATAATGTCTATCACGTATATTACCTACAAGGAAGGAAAAAAGCAGTCCTACCCTGCTAAGATACGTACAATGAATACGAATTCAAGATCGACGCATATCCTTAAGAAATCATGAATACTTAAAACGATAGAAAAGGAACGGTAGGAATTTACCAGTCTAAAGTTATGATATTTGAACGGTTGGGATTAAATGATATAAAGAGTTACGCACAACAATAGTCATGTACAGATTAAACAGATCTCGGTCACGTACGGTTGAATAACCTGACTATATGGTAGTATTAAAAAAGAGTCATGAGCAGATCGTGCATGTACCAAGACGAGTATATTAACCCTCAAAAAAAAAGACGAGTATATTAAAAAAAAAGCATGCATGGAGCTATAATGTCTATCACGTATATTACCTACAAGGAAGGAAAAAAGCAGTCCTACCCTGCTAAGATACGTACAATGAATACGAATTCAAGATCGACGCATATCCTTAAGAAATCATGAATACTGCCATCTGGAATCTATCTACTATATTATTAAAATAGAACACAAACGAGAAACCATGTTAATCCACATAGGTTAAAAATATATAAACCATCGATTTAGATTGTAATGGTTGTGATTGAAGATATAGAAGTTACATACAACAACAACGTGTACAATTTTTAACATCTGACACGTATGAGAGATGCCAAAGTTGACGAGAAAAATGCTAGATATATTTGAAAAGAAATGAGTCTTTTGTCACCTGGATAGAGACGTTATCGCTGATGAAAATAAGTCCAACATGGACGTAGAAAAGGAGATCACTTATACACACATTACAATAAAGAACGGTTCAGATCAATATGAAAAAAAATACGCTAACCGGAGATACCTATTAGGAGAACAGGAAGGAGACATAAGGATTTTCTCCAGGAGTCCTGTGTAGGAACGTTGGTCCAATTTTTTTAAAATTAGCAACACCAAGGTCAGCCTGAAGCGACGCCATCATGCCTGCCCATGCTTCTCCACGATGCTGCACCATGCACGGTACATCAGCATCGCCACCAGGACATGTCCGCTGTAGTTGTCCGATAGGTCCGACGAGGCGCAGTGAGGCGGGTGCCCAGAGCACGCACACCAAAGGTGGTTTGATGATGAGGTCGGCAATCTCAGTGGCTGGACTGGCTGTAGCTGAAGACACTAGCTCTCGGGGGCAGCAACAGCTCCGGTGGCTAGCCAGTCGTCGAGTGTGGTAGAGGAAAACTGGGCAGTTTATTCCAGTGCTGAATCTAGAATACATGCGCTGGTCGGCAAGAGAGAAAGATGATACGAACATACTGAATGCGTAGAAGAATATGAAGAAAAGTAGAAGAGAGAAAAATATAAAAATTAGTATTGAATCATATGGTTTTACATTGCAGGATGTTGATCTTTATCAGTTATCACATTGATATTTATGCAAAGAATAATAAAATTAAATCCAGACGTCTTGCAAATTAAAATGCTATCATTATTTTACATAATTAAAATCATATATCATGCAACGTCAAGAGTAAGTGCAATAACATTTCGTCACACGGGACAATACTAGCGAACAAACCAATTACAAATTTAACTATATGATGTGAGTGAATGGTAGAGTAATTTAACAAAACGAGGACCAATTCATGCACAATATATAATTTATCATTTTATTATGGTTATACTATTAAATGAAACTGAATCGGGCACTATCAAAAGTAATAAGCTCCGACGAGCACCACTGAGAGAATATCGTAGCAACGTGTGCACCATCCACCGAATTACATTTATTTATTTCCTCCCGCAAAAAAAATTACATTTATTTAGATGCACATGGAGGCAAATATATGGATCCATGGATATATGTCATTGTACTAATAAAAAAGACTAGTATAATGGGGCAGATAATATCACAGATAATAAGGTACATCTACATGTCATCAACATTCAGATTTCTACGGGGAGATCATACAAATATATTGGGTGCAAGGTTAGAAAATCTGGAATCCAAATGTTTACAAACAATTTCATACAAATGATGGAAAACTTTCTACCAACGTTAATCATGTTTTCTAGAAAATACTCATTGTTTTCTATAATATTTCATAAATAAATACTAATGTGGTGACAAATTAAATAAAAGAAGATAGCAGGATAAATAATATGAAAATTAAAACTATATATATATAGCAAGTCTAGCCGCGCAAATGCGGGGGTAGCCCGGCTAGTTATATTATTAAAACGATAGAAAACGAACGGCTCTGATTTGAGAAATAAAAAGGAGTTCAAAAGAACGGCTGTGATTTGTTCAAAAGAGTAAATATGCATGTCTCCGTATGTATGTTTGCGGCTAGCCTACAAAAGCAAATAAGCCGTGAATCAGAGTCTAAGTCCTATACGGCTATCTACCAATTATGGCTATGTTCCCATATGTTGTCAGCCAGCCAAGAAAAAATAATATAAGTTGAGAGTCTAACTCCGGTACGACTATGCAAAACAGCTATCCATGTCAACTACAAAAGAACTCTGCTCCGAAGAAGCAAGCTCAAACGGCAGTCTACCCGGACTGGACATGGATTGCTCAGGTAAGTCACATAAACAAGATAACGTGCACCATGTAGAAAAATAATCACGTGCACTCAAGGAAGTAAACGTGTCATTTTCTTAGGGAAGCAAGCAAACATGTCAATCAATCTCGTACAGAGTCTAGCCTGCCAAAGAAAAAAAATAGGCTATTGGACATAGAGACGTGTTACATGATTTCACATGGACATTAACCGTCTCAGGTAGACAAACAGGTCAAAACATCTGACTCACGTCAACGCCACCAGCTGGACGTATTTGTCCATTTAGCTAAAATCACACTAGTAGAAAAAGGGCCTATAGTCCCGTTTGGTGAGGGCCTTTAGTCCCGGTTCATGAACCGGGACTAAAGGGTCGATACTAATGCCCTGACCCCTTTAGTCCCGGTTCAATCCAGAACCGGGACAGAAGGGCCTCCACGTGGCCTGTCCCCTGAGCCCAGGCAGGAGGGCCTTTGGTCCCGGTTGGTGGCACCAACCGGGACCAATAGGCATCCACTCGTCAGCGTTTATGTGGCTGTGATTTTTGTTTTTTTTTTGAAAGGGGGGGGGGTTTGGGGGGTTTTGAGGGTTTAATTTAGGTGTTTCATATATTGTGTTAGCTAGGTAATTAATAGAGAGAAGTGTCCTCTCTTTTGTCCGTGCTTGGTCGACGCTACGTACCATACATACGTATAGAGAGGACTAGCTAGACACGCTAGCTAGTTAGAGTAAGCAAACAGAAGATCGTCATGAACATATATGCATACAGAGAGAAGTGATATCGACCACCTCTCCTTCTCCGAGAGATTGGTCGAACAACAAGTTCTCGTATATCTATTCGACACTACCGGCTACATATATACAATAATTATCTTTTACAAATATATAATCTCCTAACATACGGACGTGTGGTCCACATAGTATTCTCCGTCTTCAGCGATCACGTGGTCAAGAAAGAATGTCGCCAATTCCTCTTGAATTGCTCGCATGCGATCTGGTGCTAGGAGTTCATCCCGCATCCGAAACATCTAATTTTAAGAAGGGGGTCAATACATATATATATATGAACGAATGAAAGTCAACACAATTGATGGTAATAAAATAAAATTGTGAATATTGTTATTTACGCACTTCATATTGTTTGTCGGAGTAGCCCCGCTCACAGGTCGTGTGGCGGATGGACTCGCAAATGTAGTATCCACAGAAATCATTCCCTTGTTCCTGCCACAACCACTTTACAAGAAATAGAGGTCAATCAAACTGATAATTAGCAAGCATGCTAAATGGTATTGATGAAACTAGCGCTTGAATCACTAGGAGATGCGTGGAATATGCTACTGTATAGTACTTACTTTCGGGTGCCTAAATTGCAGGTTCTTCGGTAGTCCCGGAGCTTTTTTGGTGAATTTTCTCCAAGCCCTGCCATACAAAGAAAACAATTACTTGATATCAGAAATGAACAAAGTTGCTGATATGGTGGATAATGATCGATTTAACTTACTTCTCGAGCAGTTCAGTCATGTCCGCATACTCCTTGGGATCTTTTCGCTTCGAGTCTAAGACAGTTACTACTCCCTTCTCAAGCTTAATCTCTAGGAGAATATAGTGGTACCTGCGCACACATGCATAACTCATCAATATTACATTACTATAACCTGGACTAATAAGGAAACCGAATATGCCACAAGACAGTAACACTTACTTGAAGTTGTAAGGAAAGAGTATTATATCTTTGTGTTCATTTATTTCCAACGATCGTAGCAAGTTGGCCTCGGTTTCTTTGGCACGATATTCAACCTCAGTTGCATCTATGAGATACGTGTTAATGAACCCAATATCTCCCACTTGTCTTTTCTTCAATTCGGCGATCTTTAATCTGCATAATATAGTGAGGATAATTATAAATACATGCAATGAAAGGGATGAGTTATATAGAGATACTTAATGACAGAAGTAGTACTACTTACAGATAGTAGCAGGTGACCGTTGATTTATCGATGGCCAATTGATTGAAAAACTGATAGAAATCCTCAAATGGAATAGGCAACAGTTCAATTCCATGGAGGTCATGCTCCTTTTTAACTCTCACATACAAAGTACTCCTCCCATCAGACTCTTTGCAGGTTTTCATGTACCAATCATGCAATCTTCGCATCATCGTTGATAGAGAACTTTCATCTTTGACGAGAGGCTTCCCGTACTCGTATCTTTGTATATGCACCTCCAAGAAATCATAATGTACATCGTCGGGCAGGTAATCTGCAGGATTGCGATAACCGGGCACCATCCTTGGATCGACGATGTCGCTAGCAGGCTCCTTGAGCGGGGGGCACGATTTCTTCGCTTGTTCGCCGAGCTGGGCAATTTGTTTCCCAGCTCGTCGTTCTTTCATCCTTTGATCACTTTTAGTACTTCCCGACCTCTCCGCTTCGGCAAATGCCTTTCCAATAATGCGCTCATAGTTGCCTTTCGGCGGAGACTTGGGTGGTTTTGTTAGGGCAGCCAGAGTGCGCTTCGCTTTCACCGGATCTACCTTCTCCTCCGGAGGTGGATGTCTCTTTGCTTGCAACCCTTGAAACCAGTCATCCACTTCGGTCTGCGCGATCTTCGCGTTTTCCTCCTTGCTCCTATCGTACGGTAACTTCTCTGGAGTCTTCAGAGAAGGACCGAATCTGTATCTCCTCCCGCCTTAGGCTATACTGCTAGACGCCGGCAGAGCAGACGGAGCGGATGTCTTCTTTCCTTGCTTACGAGGCGGAGGAGAAGGACTACGACGCGCCGGAGCAGCCGGAGCGGCGGCGGGTCTCTTCCGCCTTTGCTGACGAGGCGGAGAAGGAGGAGGCTGGCTGCTCGGGCGCGCCGGCGCAGGCGGAGAAGGAGGCAGAGTGCCGCCACACACCGGAGAAGGAGCCAGCCGAGTGCCCTGATCGTCACTCGCCGGAGGAGGAGGCGGAGTGCCCTGACTCGCCGGAGGAGGAGGAGGAGGCGGAGGTGTCCAGTTCGTAAGGTTGATGAGATCCTTCCGCCATAGGCATGGAGTCTTCAGAGCAGAACCCAGCCGATACTCCCCTTCACCGGTAGGGTGGTCAAGCTGGAGGTCCTCAAATCCCTCCGTTATTTCATCGACCATCACCTTAGCATATCATTCGGGAATCGGCCGGCAGTGAAAAGTTGAGTCGGGTTTAGTAGGATAAACTTAGCCAACAGCCGCCTTGACCTTCAAATTGCTCCATTGCGGCATAAGGTGGCAATTTTCAGCATCCGTGATAGCATCCACGGGATAGCTGGCAGGAGCCGTCAAGGCATGCTCTGGCTAAAGCAGCTCGGTGGAAGCCACGTTGCTTCTCCGCTGAGATGGCGGGGTAGCTTCGGGGGAAGCTTCGGCAGGTCGTTTGCTGCGATCTGCTTCTCGTTCCTCTAGCCCCATTACCCCTTCGTGCAGTCTCACTAAAGAGGGAGCCATTTTCATTGTTACCGTACCGGCTGTTAAAATTAGGTCTGCTTGCCTAGGACTTGATCTTGGTACCAACCATCTCTTTCTCAACTCAGCAACTTGAAGTATTAATCTTATATTTAGGCTGCAGTTGGCTCTGCTCCAGTTTCTTCCTCCTCTCCTGGGTTTTGTAACCCCCTGCGTCCGGAAATCCAGCCTTCCACGAAACGGAGCCTGGCGTGCCTCGTGTCCGTCCAGGGTGCTCAGGATTGCCGAGGGCCATTGTGAGCTCGTCCTTCTCCCTGTCTGGAACGAACGTCCCTTGCTGCGCTGCTTCGATATATTGCTGAAGCCTCTTGACTGGTATGTCCAATTGTTCGCCCGTCCAAATGCACTTACCTGTTATAGGGTCCAAGGATCCGCCGGCCCCAAAGAACCAAGTACGGCAACGGTCTGGCTAGTTCATTGTCTCTGGTTCGATCCCTTTATCATGCAGATGATTCTCAGCCTTGGCCCACTTAGGCCGGGCTAAGAGGTAGCCACCTGACCCCGTGCGATGGTGAAGCTTCTTCTTCGCAGCATTTCTCTTGTTTGTCACCGACATCTTTTTACTCTTTTCCAATGTCTTGTGGGCCACAAATGCGGGCCAGTCATCTCTGATCTTCTCATATTTGCCCTTGAATTCTGGTGTCTCATTATTTTCGACATACCTATTGAGGTCTTTCTTCCAATTCCTGAATAGGTCTGCCATCTTCTTCAGAGCAAAAGACTTGATCAATGGCTCTATAACTGGCTTCTCCGGATCATTCTCCGGCGATAGGGTGAAATTTGACTTCAGCTCAGTCCAAAGATCATTTTTCTGCATATCATTGACATAAGACACCTCAGGGTCTTTGTTCTTAGGCTTATACCATTGGTGGATGCTGATCGGGATCTTGTCCCTAACCAGAACCCCGCACTGAGCAACAAATGCCTTCTTTGTCCGGTAGGGTTCAATCGGTTGGCCATCCCGCGCGATTTGTATGATCTCAAACTTTTCATCCGAGCTCAACTTTTTCTTCGGGCCTCGTCTCTTTACCGAAGTTGTGCTCGATCCGGAGGGCTAGAAAAAAGAACAAAGACGAGAGTTAATTAATATGTGTACATATATACCAAAACAATGAATGCATCAATTAGCTAGTCAGCACAGGCTTAACTAATATATATACCTGGCCGGACTCGGTTTGGTGATCACCGGAGTCGTCCTCACGGTCTACTTCTTCACCCTCTCCTTCTTGCACCGGCATTGGGTCATCGGAGCCATGTAAATAGCCAGCTGCTTCTTCACCCTCTCCTTCCAGACCATCATTGTCATTGAGAAACATCAACGAGCAGACGACATCACTTCCATGTGCGATTATGTCCCTCAACAACGCTTCTTGTGCTTCGTCTCGGGGGGTGTCCATAGTTTTTACAAATATTTACAACATGGCAATTATTATTCAAACATGACAGATATGGATATATTAGTGGCAAACGTAGAACTAGCTAGCTAATCACAATAAGGAATCATATTAGTGGCCTCGACGCTGCTTCTCTAGGGTTTGGGGTGGCCTCGACAACGCTTCAAGGATTAGGGGGTGGCCTTGAGAACGCTTCAAGCTAGGAGGGGGTAATATCGACCCCCCCCCACGTGTTGAAGCTATCGGGAGGGGGTCGGCGTTGAACACTACATCTATGTCCCACAAGTGACGTGGGCATCGACGCCCGCGGTAGGGTAGAGGGTCGTGGATCGCCGAGCGGTCGAGGCTCAAGGGGTCGAAGATCGCCGAGGGGTCGGGAGGTTGCCTAGTGTCAAAGGATTCAACAAAACCATGTCTTCATCATTAGGCGAAAGTAACAGGTGCATGATGGTACGAAGCTCTCCAAAGTTATTTTGGAACGGAGTCCCAGATAGGATAATTCGCTTTTTGGTACAAAGTTCAGCAAGAACCTTCCGAATATCGTTATTTGAAAGGCCTTTGCTGAGATTCGTACAAAAAGGCAAATTATCCTATCCAGGACTCCATTCCAGAATAACTTTGGAGGACTTCGTACCATCATGCCATGGTTACTTCCGGCTAATGATGAAGCCATGGATTTCTTCAATACTTTGACACTACAGGAACCCTCGACCCTGAAACCTTCGACCCTTGACCCCTTAACGACCCTCGACCCTCTACCCTAGTTCCCGACCCTCGACCCCTCGGCGATCCTCGACACCGTCGTTATATCGACAACGGCGCAACATACATATAAATGGGAAGATCGCCGAGAAAGTTCAGCAAGAACCTTCCGAATATCGTTATTTGAAAGGCCTTTGCTGAGATTCGTACAAAAAGGCAAATTATCCTATCCGGGACTCCATTCCAGAATAACTTTGGAGGACTTCGTACCATCATGCCATGGTTACTTCCGGCTAATGATGAAGCCATGGATTTCTTCAATACTTTGACACTATAGGAACCCTCGACCCTGAAACCTTCGACCCTTGACCCCTTAACGACCCTCGACCCTCTACCCTAGTTCCCGACCCTCAACCCCTCGGCGATCCTCGACACCCTCGTTATATCGACAACGGCGCAACATACATATACATGGGAAAATAATGTTATTGGGGAGGGGGTATCGGTACCCCCCCCCTCGTGTCAAAGTTTCTTCTTTCTCCTCTATTCCTTTCTTTCTTCTTCTCCTCTTCTTTTTCTTCTTATCCCCCGAGAAAGGAAAATAAGGAAAAAGGAAGAAAAGAGGAAGAAGGAAGAAGGAAGAAGAAGAAGAAAAAAAAGAGGAGAAGAAGAAAAGAATAGAGGAGAAAGAAGAAAAATAGAATTTTTTTTCTATTTTTTCTTCTTCTCCTCTATTCCTTTCTTCTTCTCCTCTTCTTTTTCTTCTTTTTCCTCTCATTCTTTTTCTTCTTCTTCTTCCTTCTTCCTTCTTCCCCTTTTCTTCCTTTTCCTTATTTTACTTTTTCCTCTACACTAACCTAATTAAAATGCACTAACCTTTTCCTGCACTAACCTAATTAAAATTGTAACTTTCTATATATGAACAAAAAACTAAACTAATAAAAATAAAAAACATATGCATTATAGCCACATACACATATACATCACATATGAACAAAAAAATAAACTAATAAAAATAAAAACGGCGACGACGGCGGCGGCTCACAACGGGGGCGGCCGGCGAGGGCGACGGCGGCGGCGGCGAGGGCGTCGGCGACGGCGACGACGGGCTCAGGGCGGCGCGGGGCAGGGGCGACGACGGGCTCGGGGCGGCGCGGGGCAGGGGCCACGAGGACAGCGGGCGCGGGGCAGGGGCGACGACGGGCTCGGGGCGGCGCGGGGCAGGGGCGACGAGGACGGCGGGCTCGGGGCGGCGACGGGGACGACGGGCTCCGGGCGGCGCGGGGCAGGGGCGACAGCGGGGGCGGCGATGATGTAAGGGCGGCGCGGGGCGCGGGCGACGACGGGGGCGGCGACGACATGCGCGAGCGACGACGACGAGGAGCAGGGCGGCGACGAAGTCTGCGGCGGGATGAGGAACTGAATGAAATTTTCGCAAAGTCCTGTATATATAGAAAGTGCATTGGTCCCGGTTCGTGGCACCAACCGGGACCAATGCCCCCTTTAGTCCCGGTTGGAGCCACCAACCGGGACCAAAGGCCCTGTGCTGCCCCGCGCCGAAATGTTTAGTCCCACCTCGCTAGTTGAGAGAGCTCGAGTGTGGTTTATAAGCGCTGCTGCGCCGACCCACTCGAGCTCCTCTCAACTGTAGGCTTTCGGGCCTAACCGTGCTATCTCTGCATGTGGGCCTACTGGGCCTCCCGCGGGCCTGAATCCTGGCCCAAGGTAGGGTTTCTAGTCGTATTCAGGCCGTGGGGGCCCAGTAGGTGGCACTTTTTTTGTGTTTTTGTTTTCTTTGTTGCTTTATTTGTTTTATTTTGTTTCTACTTACAACAAAATACTTATTGTTGCTATTTTTATCCTTTTCCAGTTTTTTGGTTTTGCTTTCTGCATTATTTATTTTTTGTTGTTTTTTGCTTTATTTTTTAAATCTTTTTGCTTTTAGTTTTAGAAAAATTATAAACTTTCTGTTAGTGCCATTAGTTTTCAAATTTGAAAACACTTTTTTTGTTTTCTTTGTTGCTTTATATATTTTATTTTGTTTGTACTTACAACAAAATACTTATTGTTGCTATTTTTATTTTTTTTCAAGTTTTTTTGTTTTGTTTTCTGCATTATTTATTTTCTTTTGGTTTTTTGCTTTATTTTTTAATTCTTTTTGCTTTTAGGTCAGCAAAATTATAAACTTTCTGTTTGTGCCATTAGTTTTCAAATTTGAAAACACTTTTTTGCTTTATTTATTTATTTTATTTTGTTTCTACTTACAACAAAATACTTATTGTTGCTATTTTTATTTTTATTTCAAGTTTTTTTGTTTTGTTTTCTGCATTATTTATTTTCTTTTGGTTTTTTGCTTTATTTTTTAATTCCTTTTGCTTTTAGGTCAGCAAAATTATAAACTTTCTGTTTGTGCCATTAGTTTTCTTTGAAATTTGTGTGAATCACAAGTTTGTGAGCTCAACAAGGCGTGTAGAGGGACGGGCTTATAAACCGGTGTGAGCGCCCTTCGGTTGGCGAGGTTTTCAAATTCATAGTTTTCAAATGAACTCTGAAAAAGTGGGCATAGCATGCGCATGTACAAAACGGACAATGGTATCATACTCGTCTGTTACAAAGTTGGCATGGTATTATCATAATAGTTGCGGGAGAAAGTCTTCACTTTTTTTTCGCTTGTGTCGTTTGCTTATTGCGCCGTAACCATGGATAATCTTCATCGTTTATCAGGATGCTTGGGTCAGCCTTGACTTTGAAGGGGGGAATTTCATGAAACTTTTCATACTCTTCAGACATGTCTATCTTGCCCTCCACTCCCAGGATGTCCCTTTTTCCTGAAAGAACTATGTGGCGCTTTGGCTCATTGTATGATGTATTCGCTTCCTTATCTTTTCTTTTCCTCGGTCTGGTAGACATGTCCTTCACATAGATAACCTGTGCCACATCATTGGCTAGGACGAACGGTTCGTCAGTGTACCCAAGATTTTTCAGATCCACTGTTGTCATTCCGTACTGTGGGTCTGCCTGTACCCCGCCTCCTCACAGATTGACCCACTTGCACTTAAACAAAGGGACCTTAAAATCTACTCCGTAGTCAAGTTCCCATATGTCTACTATGTAACCATAATATGTGTCATTTCCCTTGTCGGTTGCTGCATCAAAGCGGACACCGCTCTTTTGGTTGGTGCTCTTTTCATCTTGGTCAATAGTGTAAAATGTATTCCCATTTATCTCGTATCCTTTCCAAATCATTACAGTCGAAGATGGTCCCCTGGACAACAAGTAAAGCTCATCACAAACAGTGCTGTCACCTCTGAGACGTGTTTCCAACCAACTGCTGGAAGTCCTGATGTGTTCACATGTAATCCAGTCGTCGCACTGCTCCGGGTGTTTGGAGCGCAGACTGTTCTTGTGTTCATCGACATACGGGGTCACCAAGGTAGAGTTCTGTAGAACTGTGTAGTGTGCTTGAGACCAAGAATATCCGTCCCTGCATATTATTGAGTCCCTTCCAAGCGTGCCTTTTCCAGTCAGTCTCCCCTCATACCGCGATTTAGGGAGACCTATCTTCTTAAGGCCAGGAATGAAGTCAACACAAAACCCGATGACATCCTCTGTTTGATGGCCAATGGAGATGCTTCCTTCTGGCCTAGCGCGGTTACGAACATATTTCTTTAGGACTCCCAAGAACCTCTCAAAGGGGTACATATTGTGTAGAAATACGGGCCCCAGAATGACAATCTCATCGACTAGATGAACTAGGACGTGCGTCATGATATTGAAGAAGGATGGTGGGAACACCAGCTCAAAACTGACAAGACATTGCGCCACATCACTCCTTAGCGTTGGTATGATATCTGGATCGATCACCTTCTGAGATATTGCATTGAGGAATGCACATAGCTTCACAATGGCTAATCGGACGTTTTCCGGTAGAAGCCCCCTCAATGCAACCGGAAGCAGTTGCGTCATAATCACGTGGCAGTCATGAGACTTTAGGTTCTAGAACTTTTTCTCTGGCATATTTATTATTCCCTTTATATTCGACGAGAAGCCAGTCGGGACCTTCATACTGAGCAGGCATTGAAAGAATATTTCTTTCTCTTCTTTCGTAAGAGCGTAGCTGGCAGGACCTTCATACTGCTTCGGAGGCATGCCCTCTTTTTCGTGCAAGCGTTGCAGGTCCTCTCGTGCCTCAGGTGTATCTTTTGTCTTCCCATACACGCCCAAGAAGCCTAGCAGGTTCACGCAAAGGTTCTTCATCACGTGCATCACGTCGATCGAAGAGCGGACCTCTAGGTCTTTCCAGTAGGGTAGGTCCCAAAATATAGATTTCTTCTTCCACATGGGTGCGTGATTCTCAGCGTCATTCGGAACAGCTAGTCCGCCGGGACCCTTTCCAAAGAATACGTGTAAATCATTGACCATAGAAAGTACGTGATCACCGGTACGCATCGCGGGCTTCTTCCGGTGATCTGCCTCGCCTTTGAAATGCTTGCCTTTCTTTCGACATTGATGGTTGGTCGGAAGAAATCGAGGATGGCCCAGGTACACATTCTTCCTGCAGCTTCCCAGGTATATACTATCGGTGTCAAGTAAACAGTGCGTGCATGCGTGGTATCCCTTGTTTGTCTGTCCTGAAAGGTTACTAAGAGCGGGCCAATCGTTGATGGTCACGAACAGCAACGCCTTTAGGTTAAATTCCTCCTTTTTGTGCTCATCCCACGTACGTACACCATTTCCATTCCACAACTGTAAAAGTTCTTCAACTAATGGCCTTAGGTACACATCAATGTCGTTGCCGGGTTGCTTAGGGCCTTAGATGAGAACTGGCATCATAATGAACTTCCGCTTCATGCACATCCAAGGAGGAAGGTTATACATACATAGAGTCACAGGCCAGGTGCTGTCATTGCTGCTCTGCTCCCCGAAAGGATTAATGCCATCCGCGCTTAAAGCAAACCATACGTTCCTTGGGTCCTTTGCAAACTCATCCCAGTATTTTCTCTCAATTTTTCTCCACTGCGACCCATCAGCGGGTGCTCTCAACTTCCCGTCTTTCTTACGGTCCTCACTGTGCCATCGCATCAACTTGGCATGCTCTCCGTTTCTGAACAGACGTTTCAACCGTGGTATTATAGGAGCATACCACATCACCTTCGCAGGAACCCTCTTCCTGGGAGGCTCGCCGTCAACATCACCAGGGTCATCTCGTCTGATCTTATACCGCAATGCACCGCATACCGGGCATGCGTTCAGATCCTTGTAGGCACCGCGGTAGAGGATGCAGTCATTAGGGCATGCATGTATCTTCTCCACCTCCAATCCTAGAGGGCATACGACCTTCTTTGCTGCGTATGTACTGTCGGGCAATTCGTTATCCTTTGGAAGCTTCTTCTTCATTATTTTCAGTAGCTTCTCAAATCCTTTGTCAGGCACAGCATTCTCTGCCTTCCACTACAGCAATTCGAGTACGGTACCGAGCTTTGTGTTGCCATCTTCGCAATTGGGGTACAACCCCTTTTTGTGATCCTCTAACATGCGATCGAACTTCAGCTTCTCCTTTTGACTTTTGCATTGTGTCCTTGCATCGACAATGACCCGGCGGAGATCATCATCATCGGGCACATCGTCTGGTTCCTCTTGATCTTCAGCAGCTTCGCCCGATGCAGCACCATCGTGCACATCGTCTGGTGCATCTTGATGTTCAGTAGCATCACCGTATTCAGGGGGCACATAGTTGTCATCGTACTCTTCTTCATCGCCATCTTCCATCATAACCCCTATTTCTCCGTGCCTCATCCAAACATTATAGTGTGGCATGAAACCCTTGTAAAGCAGGTGGGTGTGAAGGATTTTCCGGTCAGAGTAAGACTTCATGCACCCCCTTAATGTACTCGGAGGTGTGTCTGTCACCGTACATCCATTGCCGGTTCATCTACGTGCATTATATATAATTAAGTGTGTCAAAAATCATTACAGAACATCATGAATAGATAATTATAAGTGACCAAATTAATAGAAGTTCATCATCACATAAAAACCAAAGTACATACATAGTTCTCATCGAACAACATAAAGCTCTGCAGAGCATCTAAATTAATTAAACCATCCATTGAAACTATGTAAAACATTTCAATGAGAAAACAAATGCGATCATAATCGCAACCAAGGTAACAACTGATCCAACGGCATAATGATACCAAGCCTCGGTATGAATGGCATATTTTCTAATCTTTCTCATCTTCAAGCGCATTGCATCCATCTTGATCTTGTGATCATCGACGACATCCGCAACATGCAACTCCAATATCATCTTCTCCTCCTCAAGTTTTTTTATTTTTTCCTTCAAGAAATTGTTTTCTTCTTCAAATAAATTTAACCTCTCGACAATAGGGTCGGTTGGAATTTTCGGTTCAATAACCTCCTAGATAAATAAAATCTATGTCACGTTGGTCGGCATAATTTTCATAAACAATAAATGAACCAATGTTATGAAAAGATAATATATACCACATCCGAATCATAGACAGGATGAGGGCCGACGGGGGCGGATACCAAAACCATCGCACTATATAAGATGCAATAATAAAAGTAAGAAAATAATACAAGTATCTATCTAAACATACAAGTAAGAATGTTTTTCCTTTCAGAAAGAAGATAAGAACAAGAGGCTCACCACGGTGGTGCCGGCGATGAGATCGGCGCGGGTGATCGACGGCGGTGAAGACGGGGACGGGACGTGATGGACCGCTAAACCTAGATCAATCTTGAGGAAAACGGAGCTTGGCGGTCGAGCTTGGAGAGGAGAAACCTTAAGTACTGTGGCTCGGGCATTCCATCGAACACCTTGTGTGCATAGGAGGTGAGCTAGAGCACCACCAAGCCCTCTCCCCCTCGGCCAGAAAAAACAAAGCAGTGTGCTCTGCTCTTGCGCGAGGGGCTATATATAGGCAGCACCATTAGACCCGGTTGGTGACATGAACCAAGACTAAAGGGCAGCCTTTGGTCCCGGTTCATGCCACCAACCGGGACCAATAGTGCTGGGCCAGGAGCCAGGGCCATTGGTCCCGGTTTGTCCCACCAACCGGGACCAAAAGGTCCGGACGAACCGGGACCAATGGCCCACGTGGCCCGGCCGGCCCCCTGGGCTCACGAACCGGGGCAAATAGCTCCATTGGTCCCGGTTCTGGATTGAACCGGGACTAATGGGCTAAACTGGCCTGGACGAAAGCCCCCTTTTCTACTAGTGTCAAGATATGCATTTCTTTCTAGGTGAATAAAAATAAAACTGGGTTTGTATGTTTTGTAATAATGAACATTTTGAGCAATAAACTTGATTTGTACTCCCTCTAAAAAGAGAAACATAAGACTTTTTAGATCACTAAAGTAGTGATCTAAAAAGCTGATATTCCTTTATAGAGGAGGTGTGTGTCACTGCTAACAACAATATTCAAATACAAATTTTAACCTGCAAAGCTCGACCTGTAATGGAAGTAGAAATAAACAAGCAATATATTACCTTTGGATTAACATTCAAGTTGACGCGAAACAATATGGAGATAAAATTGAGCGATAAAAATGTTTAGGGACAACTTTTTCTCATTCGGCTCAGAAATAGTTATTTTCGATGGACATTCATAGCCTTCTGATTGTGATCTTCATATCCCTTCATACTCATAAAAATATCGATGACATTCGAATGGTTTTTAACACCGGCATATAAATTGTTATCGCATGATCACTAGAGAGATAGAAAAACAGAAATATCTGTACGTATTTTATATGAATAATGTTCAGTCATGGACTGACGTAGCCTCTGGTGGGGAAGAGTACTAAGAATACATAAAATGAACATTAATATGGAAATATACGGTTTTGGATTGTGGGACTTTGACCAATACAATCAGTTATCCATTGTCACATGATGATGTTTTATAAAATTAAAACACTTAAAGTATAATTGACACCCAAGTCAAAACCTGTTTCCGTGAGAATGATATGTCAATGCTAATGTGAAGACAGGATAAACCAAATAACAACATTTTGCTTTCAATGAAAAATATTTATGACTATAACATGCCAGTGAGCGATAGAGATTGTTTTAATCAAATACCTAGACGCAACAATTCCTTTGAAGTACACAAATTGTCATTTTACAAAACTACAACTCAACGCAACAAAAATCGACAATGTTCTATTTTTCTTGGTAAAAGAACCCGTATAAAATATGGGGGCAAATACAAATGTGTAGGGAATATAAGACGGGGAAAATGAAAAATTAGATACATCATCAATAAGGTTACACAAACAATGGGATACGTAACACATTTTAATGAGTTCCCAAATCTAATCATGTTGTTATGAAAATGCACATTTCAGAAATATCTATTTTATTTATAAACACAAGTAATAGCGAATCAAGAAAAATATATGTGTAGATAAAATATATAGGAAGTCTAGCCGCGCAAATGCGCGGGTAACGATTGCTAGTTTTGAGTAGAGTAGAAAATTTCATGTGGCCCCGGGTATATCAAAATGCAGGGACCATGCATCGTTGCCTTTCGGTCGAACCTACGTCCACAATTTTTTTGTACGTGCTATATCTCCACTGGTCCCCGAACCCAAAATTCTTCCTCGTTCCCGTAAAACCAAGCGGCCCACACATTTTTGAGGCGTCGACTCGAACCCGTTTACTACGACGTGGCCCCGCACACCGTAGTACTCCTAGAAACCCTACCGCCGCAATCATCATCGGTTTTCTTCAAGAGGACGAGGGAGAAGCCGATTTTTAGTGGAGGCGCTTTAAAAAAATGGATCTGTAGTGGAGACCCCTACCCTAGGGTGCCCTAGGTAGCTGCCGCACGCTCCTTGTTTTTCTCTTTTCTTTATGCTCTTGTGCGCTAGAGTGAAATGATGGTTGCTTCGTCCGTCCAGCTTAATGCGGGAAAGGTGGGGCTTTGTGATTTGACCCCTCATCGCTCATTTTCTACTACTGCAGCGCTAGGTCCGGGGTGCCTCCAATTGCAACCGCTGGTCCGAACTGTAATTTGGTGCGTCGCACGTGGAACAAGACGGTGGATGAGCCACATGTCTGCCAAAGGGGTCCTGTTAAGTGTGTCGCCATTTCGTGTGCGGACTGACCCTGCTTGAGTTGCTACGCCAACACGACATGAGCAGCCTACCACTTGGTTTTTCTCCTTGGTGAATCCCGACTATATTGATCTAAAAGATACGTGCTGAACTACCCTCTACTTCTCGGTTTTTTATTTGTAGGCGTCTCAGTTTATAGGGCCTGCACGTAGTTCTAGGTCATCCATTTGACTAACTAAATATGAGTTACTATGTCACAAAAAGTATATCATTGGATTATTATTGGTTGATATGTGAAGAAACAAGAAACGAGGTAGAAGTTAATGCACCGCGCCTTAGTATTTTGGGATTATTTAGTTTTCGTAAGATGACTTACTCACCTAGATGGAGGGAGTAGTTGTATTTAAAAGTCGAGGGCGGGGCTTTTCCTACGCGGTAGGCGGGACAGTTCCGCCTAGTCGGTTCGGCAGAGACACGAGAAGATGAGGGAGTAGGCTGCTGCAAACGTAGGGCTGTGTGATTTGACAGCGAGTTACTGCTGGACAGGTGGGGCCCCGTGATTTGACATGCCATTATCATTTTAACTGCGGCTCTACGACCGGCGTGAGTCTCCCGATTCCTGACCACCTCCATACAGGTGCCTCTCCCAATGCTCCACCATGTAGTAGTAGAGGCTAGATCTTGCATGAGAGCCCACTTCTCCACTTTTTCCTTGCCTCTCTTTCCTCCACATATGCAAAAATGTCATGTAAAGCGCACTATTGTACTTACTTGCTCCTACAGGTGCTTAAGCTTGCCACATAGGCATAAAGTCTGATGTGGCAAGTTAATCAAGAAGAGAGAGTCTAGTTTGGTCACCCAAGGAAGAAATGGTGCTAAGCGCGTGTACCTAGGTGAAAAGACAATTTTGAGTCTATAGCTAATTAAATGAAGCAAACTTAGCAACACCATTTCATTGGAGGAGGTCACTCCTTAGCAAATGCAATAAATACTAGTACTCCCTATGTCGAATTATATAAGAATGTTTTTGACACTACACTAGTGTTAAAAATGTTCTTATATTATGGGACCGAGGGAGTACGAAGAAAGAGATAGAGAGGAGTAAAAAAATACACTTATAGCCAACCTTGTTGTAGTATGAGTGACTAAGTGATGACTATGTAAGACATGCCAACATGATAGGGCACGACCGTGTTAAATCTCCAAGGGCGCGACCGTGATAGGCACGACCATGATACGGGCTGCTGGCAGCCCTTGGATCTCAGATCAAACGGTCGCATGCTAAGTTGCTGAAAATTTTAAGAATAACCCTTCTGGATAGGATATTCACCCATAGGTCTAGAATCACGCCATGCAACCGCTCGATCTCAGATCCAAGGGCTCTCGAAAGCCCGTATCATGGGAGAATGGAAAGCCACTACCCTGCCGTTCGCACGCTGGCAGTTCGCTCCTACTCGTCCCCGCACGTCCTTTAATACTACGGCGGTTCGCTCCTAGTCGCCCCGTCCACTCACATTACGGCAGTTCCACTAATCCTAACCCTCCTCCCAAATCCATGGCGTCCCAAATCTCCCCGATCGGCGGTGAGTACAAGGTTAGAACCATCACCGGCGATGAGTTCGACGTCATCTACACCCGTACTTCCGCGAAGGTGAAAGGATGCCTTTCTCGCTTCAGACGCATGTTCGAAAGTTCACATGATGAGTGGGTCGCTGGGCTAGATGTTGAGTACACCACAGTCGTGGGACGAGAGAAGGATCTAAAGGACGAAGAGAGGAACAAGCCCGCCGTGATCCAGGTTTGCGAACATAACGTTTGCTTGGTCTACCACATATGCCATGCCGACGTTGAGTGCCAGGATTTTAAGAACTTCCTCGAGGACAAAACAGTCAAATTTGTTACTGTAGACTTTAAGAACGACAAAGAAGTCCTGCGTCAGATAGGCCTTGTTGTAGGCAACCCCTTGGACCTCAAGAAGAATCGGCTGGTGCCCTCTCGTCAACCTTCAATGCTAACCCTGGCAGGAGCCATAGTTCATACTCCGTATGGTAAACTGGAGAAACCTCCATACACGTTTCATCTTCATGCATGGCAGCGGAATGTACTAGATATAGACCACATCCAGTACGCTGTAATGGATGGCTACCTTTGTTTCAATATCTACAAGGGTTGGATGAAGAGCAACAGCCAAGTTGGCGGTTCAAGCAAAGAAGTATCGGCCAAGAGGAAGAGGGACAAGGACGAAGTCGAGGACGTGGACGAGGACTCCGAGTAAGGTGGGAGAGTCGTTGCTCATGGCGGTTCTAAACATCTAATGCAGTGTCTACCGGATTAGTTGCATAGTTTAATTGCAGGTGTGCTTAGTTTAATTTGAGGGGTGTGTTGTGCTGAACCCCCAGCAGAACTATGTTATGTTTCTTCTCGTTACTTTAACTCTTCAGTATGTACATACTAGTACTAGTATTTCTTTAATAGAATTTAGCACCCCAATTAAGCACGTACTAGCTTTTTAAATAGTACTATATGCATAATTTGGCGACGAGCGCTCTCTATATGTACCACCTTTTTTTTAAATTTCAATTTTTGCTCCATGGCACAATCCATCGATAGTGGAGTACTATTGTACAAAAGTATACATTTTTTAAAAGGCTAGCGTACTGTTCATCACACACACACACACACACACACACACACACACACACACACACACACACACACACACACACACATATATATATATATATATATATATATATAGCCAGTTAAATTCTCAACCTAGAATGACGTGCATGCCATGTAGTAAACCGATCCGGAGGAACTATAGTAAAAATGAGGTGATTTTACCGAGCGATCGGCGGGGGAGCATGGTCTGTCATGCGGTCCCACGTGTCATGATGTACCAAGGCGATGCGTGTGTCCCTCTTGAGGCAGAAGCAATACTAGTACGTGGTTTGAGATGATGTCGAACCGAAGTGTCAAATAATGGTTTCTTCGTCCGTCTGGGAAGGTGCGGCAATGTGATTTGACGTCTCATTGCTCATTACTACTACTAGACTGGTACGAGTGGGGTGCGTCCCCCCTGCTATTCTGCACTGTTATTTGGTGGTTGACACGTCGACCCGGTTGCTATATGTCCAACATGTCGGCGACAGGAAGTACAGAATTCAGGAAAGGGAGCGTCGACGGAGGAGTATACTATAGAATTCATGGAAGGGAGTGACTTAGTTTTGGAAAAATCTGTTTTTACGGAGTACGTACCCACTAGGGTTTATAGGGCTCATCTAGAAAACATTCGTTTTTCCGTTTGATAAGTCTCAATTCTACTATACTAGTAGTAGTACCATTACATGTTGGATTTCGAGGTGCGTTAGATCACCCGACGCAAGCAGTGTCAAGAGGAAACTAACCAATGCATATACAAGTTCATGGAAATTTAGTGGTCATTCATGCATTCGTTCTAATTAATGCCTCGGTAAACATAACTTCTTGAGAAAAACGAGCGTACTGTGCAAACTACGAAATTAATTCGACCACTCACCGACTACCTTGGTTGGAGAGATTTTGAAATTGAGCCATAAACTGGAAAGGCTCGATTACTATTTGTGGCCTTGTATAGATGCAAAATGTATTTTTTTATAGTGGCCTTGTATAAGTAAATGGAGGGAGTACTAACCAAAGTACGTACGTAGTAGGGACGAGGAGTAAACGGAGGGAGTAGTAAAATTTTCTCCTCGTGCTGCGAGCCACCGCGCGCGTGGGCGAGGGAGCGGGCGTAAAGGCGTACAGTAGTTGTAAGCTTCACCTCAACCTGCGAGCCATCGCGCCCGTGGGCGTGGGAGACAGCGTGCTAAGCAAGTTTCTCCTTGTTCTGCGAGTTGACGGGACACATCAAAATTACTCCAGTGTATAGAGCCTTGCCTCTAAGGTAGGCCCCATATGGTTTGCCTCTTTTTTTAATTTAACATAATGCGTCAAGTCGCAATTTGTTTGTTCACCCGTGGTAGACGATCCTCCCTCCACCAAGTGGACAACTAGTACACGTGCCAAATTACCACGTGGGATGCCTTTTTCGTACAGAAATGAGCTCCACCGTGTACCCGCGCGGGTGTGGTTGGGAAAGAGACGGCAGTACGTGCGTTGTGCGTGCACCTCTTCTCTTCGTGCATGTCCCCCACCTACGTGGGTGTGTGTGAGAGAGATACAAACCTAGACATAATGCGTCGTCCATCCCCATGCCTCCGCCCAGTCCGACCACCAGTCACCACTACGGCACCACGCCCCACTCCTCCTCACCTTATCTCTCATATTTCTCCCTCCATTTTTATATACAAGGGGCCGCTATCAAAATTACAATTTGCAGATATACGAGGCCACTAACACTAATCGATGCAATATTAATGGTGTTTGCCTCATGGTACTAGCAAAGGAGGACATTAAATATCCCTTGCATGCATGCGGGAGTTTGTAAAAAACTGCATCTTGATGTTCCGTGCAATGCATGGGCATCTTGCTAGTCCATGAAAACAACACATGGCAAAATACCACGGCGAACGAGGGATTTGAATCTGTTGGGAGGGGCTGTTTGGATCTTGCCCGGGGTAGCCAAAATATTGGCGACCCTTTTGTCCACCGGTGCCTTTGCCACCGATGAACGAGGAGTGGCTCGGGTGCTCATGCTGTCATGCATCCTCCAACGCGCATGTTGGAGATGAGCTCGCACGAGCTATGTTTTTTTGTCCCACAATGTCGCCCGAGCCACCCGCAGACCGACCGGCGACCTGCGAATTACGCCATCCAACCATAGCCGCACACATTATGACAGCAACTCAACCAACCGGACGAAATTCACGCAAACACGTAGACAAACTTATATTTCATATAAACAACGACGGAAATCATATAAAATACCGGATTTTCACACAAACATGATGGATTTCATTACATTCAAATGAACTACGCGGTGCTAGTTCTGGATAGCACAGGTATATAATACCTGGCCTAAATGGTCGCCCGCCGATCGATTTGTGTTCCTCATGTCCGGCAGCACGATCACCGGGCTGCCGGGAGCCCCGGAGGTATATGCTTCAGCGCAAAGGACGGCTCACTTCCCCACTGCCCAACTAATATCATTGGCTAGTGCCGAAGATGATGGTGGCCAGCACTGGTTCGAGTTCATCACCGGCCATTACTTTGCCATGGTCGGCACTGGCTCGAGTTCATCCTAACATTCCCCTCTTCCGTGGAGCCCATGCCGGGTCGACGAAGGTCCTCGCAACAAAAGGATCCGGCAAGACACCTGCTGTGTACGCCGTGGACTTCATGGGACCCAAGCGGCGGCGGCCACCGACTCGTCGCTCTACGTGCACCCGGCTTTTGTCGCTGCTTGCATGGCGCGGCCGCCGGCATGGGAGTCTCGGCCACAGAAACGGGAGACGCGGTACGAGGCGGCAGTGTGGACGGCAGCAACGACGCCCGTGCGCCCCTCCTCGTCGAGCTGGCCTGGAGCGGCGAGTTGCTGAACCGCGCGCCGGCTTGGGGCGGCAACTGGCTCCGTCGGGCGATGGGAGGGAGGTGGATCAGTGAGCTGCATAGCTCGTATCCGGCGGGCTACCTAGCCGGCTTGGATGCGGAATAACTACTCTTTGTAAGCCATTGTAAGAGCGGACAAAATGGGGGAGGAGATAGGGGAGCGGCGGAGGTGAGCGATTCTTGGCCGGCGTTTGGCCTCGTTTAAATAGGATAGGAGCTCGGCCGGTGTTGCGTTTAACGTCGGCCCGGTCATGAACAGACGTGTGTCCAGATTGGGTTTCTCGGCTTCCACACGGGCGGGTTTCATGGAGGCGTTTGAATGCGGCACGGAGGTGTGTTCAGCCGGGTGTTCCGTGAGTGGCGCCCTCGCTCTGACCTAGGACACGGCGCCATTCTTCCATGATGTGCGGGCTCTTTGGGTGCATGGCCTGCATGTAAGTGACCCAACACAGGCAGCGCACAACAGAGGAACTTTGGTGGGCCAGGGCGGTCAGAAGTGGGCATTTCATAAACCGATGATTGTTCATTGAGTGTGACGTCATCTTTTTCATGTAGTTAAGCCTACTATGTTGATAGCCCGTTCGATACGTTGTGATTCATAAAGACTGATGCAAACATCAACGTTCGGCTTATCACAGATAAGATTGATTAATACCCGTAACAATCCATGTCCTTAACAAAGGGTGCATGCACATATAGGTTGAGCGTGTGTCTTGGGTCGTGTGCTGTGTGCATGCAGGCGTGCGAGTGTTGCGTGCATGCAAGGGTGCATTTCAGTGTTGCATGCATGGGTGCGTACGTGCATGTGTTCGTGAGTGCATGTGTACGTGTCAGTGTTGCACGCCAGCATGCGTGTGTGTGTACGTTATGTGTACGTGTCAGTGTTGCATGCCTACATGCGTGCGTGTCTTGCGTGCGTGCATGTGTACGTGCAGGGTGAGGCTACATGTCAGTCGACTAACTTTTTCATCTCTGGTCATTAGATTTTCCAGCCGTTGAATACGAAATCAAACTCCACCCCCCTGAGCCGCCAGCCACCACCGGCCGAACCACCCGCCCCCGCCGCCCGCGGCTGGCCCGCCCTCCTCGAAACCACTCCCCGCCGCCGGTTCGCCGCCACACCAGCCATCCCTCTAGCCCCCCCCCCCCCCGCGACAAGCTTTTTCTCCGGGGATCCCCACCCCACCGCCCAATGAACGCCCCCCAACCACCGGTGACTGCCAACCAGAGGTCTCACGACTTCGAATACCCACCGACCACTAGTTTATTACCATTTATGTCCTTCATATACGCGCTGACGGGTGGGCCCTATGGTAATGTGCGCTGCTGAATGTGGACCGTTTGACTGGTCAATTGATCGTGTTATCAACAAATTACGGAGCTGTATGGTGAGCCAGTGACCGTATGATCACCCTAAAATGTACTCCTATTTGATTAACACAGTACAGACTCAAACTACCATTTCTTTCTTTCATATACGGGCTGACAGGTGGGCCCCACGGTTACGCGCCCCGATGGTGCAACACTAGTTGTGCCGTTTGACTGGTCAATTGATTGTCTTATCAACAAAATATGGAGTTGTACGGGTGAGCCAGTGACAGTATAATCATGACATGTATTTGTTTAACATGGTATAGACGCAAGGGCTCATATATACGCGCAAGCACTCACCTCTATAACCGCACACACGCGAACCCTACCCCTATGAGCACCTTCGAGAGAGTGGGCCAGCATATATGATCTTGAGATTTTATGAAGTCACCATAGGTGCCTCGTAGTCGAGTGGAACGTCTCCTCCCACTGAACGTACATCGCCGGAAAATACTGAAATTAACACAAGATAAATGCGAGCACCAGGACTTTAACCTTGCTGAGCTCGAGAAACCACTGTCCTCTAACCATCCAACCACATGTTGGTTAGCACGACAAAATGTATGTGGTGACCGTGATGAGCTTATTCTGAAGTCCAGTGACCATATCGCGCTTTCGCTTAAAATACAATGACCGTAAGTGTCGTCAACAAAATACGGAGCACGCATCAAATGGAAAGTCCATCAGTGTCATCAACGAAATATGGAGACATACCGTGAGCTAGATACCGTTGTACTATTGTATATGCTTATTTTCTTAGTGACCGATTGCGTGTGTGGTGTGGTGGGCACATCATTTCTAGTTGTGGTGGGTCAACATGAAGACTCATGGGTCGGTTCCATCTTGCACCACATATAGGTTGGACCGAGACGTATTATACGGAGACCCATGTGGAGGACTCGGCGTACAACACGAAGCTACCAGAGTCGAGGAGGACTCTGTCCCCACTGGTGATAAGCCGACTATATATGATTTGTAACCCTAGGCCCTTAGTATGTTATACAAGCTTGGGGGTAGTTCGTCGATAGTATACACACACGCACAATGCCTGGTATTCACGTGTACTTTGTACACACCCCTATCACTAATATACAGTACCAGGAGTAGGCTCTTTCTTCAACTGCAAGGGTCCGATCCGAACTAGGGTAAAACTTTGCCTCTTATTATCATCCAGCCTAACAGCCAGGGATATCCTACCGAATGATATGATGAAATCATATCTACCAACTACTATTAGAGAGGTGTGTCGGGGGGGGGGGGGGGGGGGCAATGTGTGCGAGAGAGGCCTAAAGATAATGTGCGTGCGGGAGACACGTAGGCACATATATGTGCGTATAGAGGGCTAGTAGAGACCGTGCATGTGTATATATGCATGTGAGAGACATAGTGTTTTCCAATTGAGATTAGTGAAAAGAGTGGTACATAGTAGTCAGAAAGAGAGAGAGAGAGAGAGAAACAGAGAGAGCATGTGTGTGAGACACCTCGACACCCTGAGAGAGATTGTGAGCATGTGTGAAAGAGAAATGTTGATGCATATAAAGTGTGTGCACTTATGCGTTAGATAGAGAGATATATAACGCGTTTGTGAGAACGGGGCGAGGCATAGTGCATCTACGTGTAAAAGGCGGTTCTACGCATTAAATTAAAATATAAATGGCATTATTATATTTGGATGAGATCATGAATTTTGCAAATTTGCGTATGGACGAAAATCGCTCTATCAGACACCCATACTCTATTGAATTCTAGCATGTGCATGTGTTTATTTCATATTAGCGATCCATAGAGTGAGAGCGGTTTGAAATACAGTCAATGGATGCTTTTGCAATTCATATATAAACATTAATTAGTGCACTCCATGTTGTTAGTGTGAAGCACTTTATACATTTTTCACTTGCATGGATACATTCCAAATTGCTAGCTACGAAATAAAATACATGTCGAATTCAACATAAAGGGGTTTAAATTCTGAAGCCCCGGATGCCACTTTTGCGTAGCTGGAATGTGCTATGTTGGAATGTGCGCGGGTTAAATTCTGATAAAAAGTTACTTGCGCTGTCGAACGCGATTTCTGTTAGTGGATGTGCCATCGTTTGTTTGCAGGAAACTAAAAAACATGTCATCGATCTTGCGTTTATTAAAACCTGCTGTCCTAAGTGCTTCGATAAATTTGCTTATATTCCTTCTCGTTTGGCAGTTTGGAACGGCTCCATCTTCTCGGGGCCTATGGTTGCTCAAGAAGATTTTGCTTTAGGAATTCAATTCACCAGCACTATTTCAGCACAAGCTTGGACACTTTACAACATCTATGGTCCCTGCACAGGTCCCTCTCGGGACATGTTCACTCAATGGCTTTACGATAGAATTATCTAGACATCTGAAGATTGCTTATTCCTGGGAGATTGCAATTATATTAGAGGGCCAGAAAATCGTAACACACCGGGAGGTGATGTTAATTATATGTCAACCTTTAATGACATTATCCGCAAGCTAAACCTAGTGGAGTTTCCCATTAAAGGCAGACTATGTACCTGGAGTAACATGCAAAACGATCCCCTCCTCAAGCAACTGGATTGGTTTTTTACATCCACTCATTGGACTAGTGTTTACCCCAACACAATGGTAAAACCTCTTTGTAAACCCACCTCGAATCACACACCCTGTGTGGTAAACATTGAGACAAAAATTCCTCGGGCCAAGCTCTTCTGGTTTGAATTCTATTGGCTGCTGCACCCGGGATTTATGGATGTGGTCAAGAGGGTTTGGGATAAACCTATTGCTCTGTCCAATGCGGCTACGGTCCTTTGTCGTAAGTTCAAAAATCTTCGACATGAGCTCAAGGTTTGGAGTAAAAGCATTTCCTGATTATCTGTGGCTATTGAAAATACAAATAAAACACTAGCTGACCTTGATGAGTTGGAAAATTAACGGGCCCTCACCCTGCCTGAGAGCAACTTCCGCAAGATCATCAAAAATCATCTCCTTCGGTTATTGGACTATCAGGGGCAGTACTGGAAGAAACGTTGCACCATCCGATGGGTTCAATTTGGCGACAAAAACACAAACTTCTTTCAAGCTGTGGCCACCGAAAGATATCGCAAAAATAACATTGCAAATCACCAAAGTCTAGATGGGCTTGTTGTGGAAGATCATAATGGCAAAGAAGCACTACTTTTCCATGCATATTCGGACAAACTTGGTACATCTAGCCCCACCCATATGCATTTTGATCTAGCCCCACCCATAATGTGGACCGTTTGACTGGTCAATTGATCGTGTTATCAACAAATTACGGAGCTGTATGGTGAGCCAGTGACCGTATGATCACCCTAAAATGTACTCCTATTTGATTAACACAGTACAGACTCAAACTACCATTTCTTTCTTTCATATACGGGCTGACAGGTGGGCCCCACGGTTACGCACCCCAATGGTGCAACACTAGTTGTGCCATTTGACTGGTCAATTGATTGTCTTATCAACAAAATACGGAGTTGTACGGGTGAGCCAGCGACAGTATAATCATGACATGTTTTGTTTAACACGGTATAGACGCAAGGGCTCATATATACGCGCAAGCACTCCCCTCTATAACCGCACACACGCGAACCCTACCCCTATGAGCACCTTCGAGAGACTGGGCCAGCATATATGATCTTGAGATTTTATGAAGTCACCATAGGTGCCTCGTAGTCGAGTGGAACGTCTCCTCCCACTGAACGTACATCGCCGGAAAATACTGAAATTAACACAAGATAAATGCGAGCACCAGGACTTTAACCTTGCTGGGCTCGAGAAACCACTGTCCTCTAACCATCCAACCACATGTTGGTTAGCACGACAAAATGTATGTGGTGACCGTGATGAGCTTATTCTGAAGTCCAGTGACCATATCGCGCTTTCGCTTAAAATACAATGACCGTAAGTGTTGTCAACAAAATACGGAGCACGCATCAAATGCAAAGTCCATCAGTGTCATCAACGAAATATGGAGACATACCGTGAGCTAGATACCGTTGTACTATTGTATATGCTTATTTTCTTAGTGACCGATTGGGTGTGTGGTGTGGTGGGCACATCATTTCTAGTTGTGGTGGGTCAACATGAAGACTCATGGGTCGGTTCCATCCTGCACCACATATAGGTTGGACCGAGACGTGTTATACGGAGACCCATGTGGAGGACTCGGCGTACAACACGAAGCTACTAGAGTCGCGGAGGACTCTGTCCCCACTGGTGATAAGCCGACTATATATGATTTGTAACCCTAGGCCCTTAGTATGTTATACAAGCTTGGGGGCTAGTTCGTCGATAGTATACACACACGCACAATGCCTGGTATTCACGTGTACTTTGTACACACCCCTATCACTAATATACAGTACCAGCAGTAGGCTCTTTCTTCAACTGCAAGGGTCCGATCCGAACTAGGGTAAAACTTTGCCTCTTATTATCATCCAGCCTAACAGCCAGGGATATCCTACCGAATGATATGATGAAATCATATCTACCAACTACTATTAGAGAGGTGTGTCGGGGTGGGGGCAATGTGTGCGAGAGAGGCCTAAAGATAATGTGCGTGCGGGAGACACGTAGGCACATATATGTGCGTATAGAGGGCTAGTAGAGACCGTGCATGTGTATATATGCATGTGAGAGACATAGTGTTTTCCAATTGAGATTAGTGAAAAGAGTGGTACATAGTAGTCAGAAAGAGAGAGAGAGAGAAATAGAGAGAGCATGTGTGTGAGACACCTCGACACCCTGAGAGAGATTGTGAGCATGTGTGAAAGAGAAATGTTGATGCATATAAAGTGTGTGCACTTATGCGTTAGATAGAGAGATATATAACGCGTTTCTGAGAACGGGGCGAGGCATAGTGCATCTACGTGTAAAAGGCGGTTCTACGCATTAAATTACAATATAAATGGCATTATTATATTTGGATGAGATAATGAATTTTGCAAATATGCGTATGGACGAAAATCGGTCTATCAGACACCCATACTCTATTGAATTCTAGCATGTGCATGTGTTTATTTCATATTAGCGATCCATAGAGTGAGAGCGGTTTGAAATACAGTCAATGGATGCTTTTGCAATTCATATATAAACATTAATTAGTGCACTCCATGTTGTTAGTGTGAAGCACTTTATACATTTTTCACTTGCATGGATACATTCCAAATTGCTAGCTACGAAATAAAATACATGTCGAATTCAACATAAAGGGGTTTAAATTCTGAAGCCCCGGATGCCACTTTTGTGTAGCTGGAACGTGCTATGTTGGAATGTGCGCGGGTTAAATTCTGATAAAAAGTTACTTGCGCTATCGAACGCGATTTCTGTTAGTGGATGTGCCATCGTTTGTTTGCAGGAAACTAAAAAACATGTCATCGATCTTGCGTTTATTAAAACCTGCTGTCCTAAGTGCTTCGATAAATTTGCTTATATTCCTTCTCGTTTGGCAGTTTGGAACTGCTCCATCTTCTCGGGGCCTATGGTTGCTCAAGAAGATTTTGCTTTAGGAATTCAATTCACCAGCACTATTTCAGCACAAGCTTGGACACCTTACAACATCTATGGTCCCTGCACAGGTCCCTCTCAGGACATGTTCACTCAATGGCTTTACGATAGAATTATCTAGACATCTGAAGATTGCTTATTCCTGGGAGATTGCAATTATATTAGAGGGCCAGAAAATCGTAACACACCGAGAGGTGATGTTAATTATATGTCAACCTTTAATGACATTATCCGCAAGCTAAACCTAGTGGAGTTTCCCATTAAAGGCAGACTATGTACCTGGAGTAACATGCAAAACGATCCCCTCCTCAAGCAACTGGATTGGTTTTTTACATCCACTCATTGGACTAGTGTTTACCCCAACACAATGGTAAAACCTCTTTGTAAACCCACCTCGGATCACACACCCTGTGTGGTAAACATTGAGACAAAAATTCCTCGGGCCAAGCTCTTCTGGTTTGAATTCTATTGGCTGCTACACCCGGGATTTATGGATGTGGTCAAGAGGGTTTGGGATAAACCTATTGCTCTATCCAATGCGGCTACGGTCCTTTGTCGTAAGTTCAAAAATCATCGACATGAGCTCAAGGTTTGGAGTAAAAGCATTTCCTGATTATCTGTGGCTATTGAAAATACAAATAAAACACTAGCTGACCTTGATGAGTTGGAAAATTAACGGGCCCTCACCCTGCCTGAGAGCAACTTCCGCAAGATCATCAAAAATCATCTCCTTCGGTTATTGGACTATCAGGGGCAGTACTGGAAGAAACGTTGCACCATCCGATGGGTTCAATTTGGCGACAAAAACACAAACTTCTTTCAAGCTGTGGCCACCAAAAGATATCGCAAAAATAACATTGCAAATCACCAAACTCTAGATGGGCTTGTTGTGGAAGATCATAATGGCAAAGAAGCACTACTTTTCCATGCATATTCGGACAAACTTGGTACATCTAGCCCCACCCATATGCATTTTGATCTAGCCCCACCCATAATGTGGACCATTTGACTGGTCAATTGATCGTGTTATCAACAAATTACGGAGCTGTATGGTGAGCCAGTGACCGTATGATCACCCTAAAATGTACTCCTATTTGATTAACACAGTACAGACTCAAACTACCATTTCTTTCTTTCATATATGGGCTGACAGGTGGGCCCCACGGTTACGCGCCCCGATGGTGCAACACTAGTTGTGCCGTTTGACTGGTCAATTGATTATCTTATCAACAAAATACGGAGTTGTACGGGTGAGCCAGTGACAGTATAAACATGACATGCATTTGTTTAACACGGTATAGACGCAAGGGCTCATATATACGCGCAAGCACTCACCTCTATAACCGCACACACGTGAACCCTACCCCTATGAGCACCTTCGAGAGAGTGGGCCAACATATATGATCTTGAGATTTTATGAAGTCACCATAGGTGCCTCGTAGTCGAGTGGAACGTCTCCTCCCACTGAACGTACATCGCCGGAAAATACTGAAATTAACACAAGATAAATGCGAGCACCAGGACTTTAACCTTGCTGGGCTCGAGAAACCACTGTCCTCTAACCATCCAACCACATGTTGGTTAGCACGACAAAATGTATGTGGTGACCGTGATGAGCTTATTCTGAAGTCCAGTGACCATATCGCGCTTTCGCTTAAAATACAATGACCGTAAGTGTCGTCAACAAAATACGGAGCACGCATCAAATGCAAAGTCCATCAGTGTCATCAACGAAATATGGAGACATATCGTGAGCTAGATACCGTTGTACTATTGTATATGCTTATTTTCTTAGTGACCGATTGCGTGTGTGGTGTGGTGGGCACATCATTTCTAGTTGTGGTGGGTCAACATGAAGACTCATGGGTCGGTTCCATCCTGCACCACATATAGGTTGGACCGAGACGTGTTATATGGAGACCCATGTGGAGGACTCGGCGTACAACACGAAGCTACCAGAGTCGCGGAGGACTCTGTCCCCACTGGTGATAAGCCGACTATATATGATTTGTAACCCTAGGCCCTTAGTATGTTATACAAGCTTGGGGGCTAGTTCGTCGATAGTATACACACACGCACAATGCCTGGTATTCACGTGTACTTTGTACACACCCCTATCACTAATATACAGTACCAGGAGTAGGCTCTTTCTTCAACTGCAAGGGTCCGATCCGAACTAGGGTAAAACTTTGCCTCTTATTATCATCCAGCCTAACAGCCAGGGATATCCTACCGAATGATATGATGAAATCATATCTACCAACTACTATTAGAGAGGTGTGTCGGGGGGGGCAATGTGTGCGAGAGAGGCCTAAAGATAATGTGCGTGCGGGAGACACGTAGGCACATATATGTGCGTATAGAGGGCTAGTAGAGACCGTGCATGTGTATATATGCATGTGAGAGACATAGTGTTTTCCAATTGAGATTAGTGAAAAGAGTGGTACATAGTAGTCAGAAAGAGAGAGAGAGAGAAACAGAGAGAGCATGTGTGTGAGACACCTCGACACCCTGAGAGAGATTGTGAGCATGTGTGAAAGAGAAATGTTGATGCATATAAAGTGTGTGCACTTATGCGTTAGATAGAGATATATATAACGCGTTTCTGAGAACGGGGCGAGGCATAGTGCATCTACGTGTAAAAGGCGGTTCTACGCATTAAATTACAATATAAATGGCATTATTATATTTGGATGAGATCATGAATTTTGCAAATTTGCGTATGGACGAAAATCGGTCTATCAGACACCCATACTCTATTGAATTCTAGCATGTGCATGTGTTTATTTCATATTAGCGATCCATAGAGTGAGAGCGGTTTGAAATACAGTCAATGGATGCTTTTGCAATTCATATATAAACATTAATTAGTGCACTCCATGTTGTTAGTGTGAAGCACTTTATACATTTTTCACTTGCATGGATACATTCCAAATTGCTAGCTACAAAATAAAATACATGTCGAATTCAACATAAAGGGGTTTAAATTCTGAAGCCCCGGATGCCACTTTTGCGTAGCTGGAACGTGCTATGTTGGAATGTGCGCGGGTTAAATTCTGATAAAAAGTTACTTGCGCTGTCGAACGCGATTTCTGTTAGTGGATGTGCCATCGTTTGTTTGCAGGAAACTAAAAAACATGTCATCGATCTTGCGTTTATTAAAACCTGCTGTCCTAAGTGCTTCGATAAATTTGCTTATATTCCTTCTCATTTGGCAGTTTGGAACGGCTCCATCTTCTCGGGGCCTATGGTTGCTCAAGAAGATTTTGCTTTAGGAATTCAATTCACCACCACTATTTCAGCACAAGCTTGGACACTTTACAACATCTATGGTCCCTGCACAGGTCCCTCTCGGGACATGTTCACTCAATGGCTTTACGATAGAAATATCTAGACATCTGAAGATTGCTTATTCCTGGGAGATTGCAATTATATTAGAGGGCCAAAAAATCGTAACACACCGGGAGGTGATGTTAATTATATGTCAACCTTTAATGACATTATCCGCAAGCTAAACCTAGTGGAGTTTCCCATTAAAGGCAGACTATGTACCTGGAGTAACATGCAAAACGATCCCCTCCTCAAGCAACTGGATTGGTTTTTTACATCCACTCATTGGACTAGTGTTTACCCCAACACAATGGTAAAACCTCTTTGTAAACCCACCTCGAATCACACACCCTGTGTGGTAAACATTGAGACAAAAATTCCTCGGGCCAAGCTCTTCTGGTTTGAATTCTATTGGCTGTTGCACCCGGGATTTATGGATGTGGTCAAGAGGGTTTGGGATAAACCTATTGCTCTGTCCAATGCGGCTAGGGTCCTTTGTCGTAAGTTCAAAAATCTTCGACATGAGCTCAAGGTTTGGAGTAAAAGCATTTCCTGATTATCTGTGGCTATTGAAAATACAAATAAAACACTAGCTGACCTTGATGAGTTGGAAAATTAACGGGCCCTCACCCTGCCTGAGAGCAACTTCCTCAAGATCATCAAAAATCATCTCCTTCGGTTATTGGACTATCAGGGGCAGTACTGGAAGAAACATTGCACCATCCGATGGGTTCAATTTGGCGACAAAAACACAAACTTCTTTCAAGCTGTGGCCACCGAAAGATATCGCAAAAATAACATTGCAAATCACCAAACTCTAGATGGGCTTGTTGTGGAAGATCATAATGGCAAAGAAGCACTACTTTTCCATGCATATTCGGACAAACTTGGTACATCTAGCCCCACCCATATGCATTTTGATCTAGCCCCACCCATAATGTGGACCGTTTGACTGGTCAATTGATCGTGTTATCAACAAATTACGGAGTTGTATGGTGAGCCAGTGACCATAAGATCACCCTAAAATGTACTCCTATTTGATTAACACAGTACAGACTCAAACTACCATTTCTTTCTTTCATATACGGGCTGACAGGTGGGCCCCACGGTTACGCGCCCCGATGGTGCAACACTAGTTGTGACGTTTGACTGGTCAATTGATTGTCTTATCAACAAAATACGGAGTTGTACGGGTGAGCCAGTGACAGTATAATCATGACATGTATTTGTTTAACACCGTATAGACGCAAGGGCTCATATATACGCGCAAGCACTCACCTCTATAACCGCACACACGCGAACCCTACCCCTAGGAGCACCTTCGAGAGAGTGGGCCAGCATATATGATCTTGAGATTTTATGAAGTCACCATAGGTGCCTCGTAGTCGAGTGGAACGTCTCCTCCCACTGAACGTACATTGCCGGAAAATACTGAAATTAACACAAGATAAATGCGAGCACCAGGACTTTAACCTTGCTGGGCTCGAGAAACCACTGTCCTCTAACCATCCAACCACATGTTGGTTAGCACGACAAAATGTATGTGGTGACCGTGATGAGCTTATTCTGAAGACCAGTGACCATATCGCGCTTTCGCTTAAAATACAATGACCGTAAGTGTCGTCAACAAAATACGGAGCACGCATCAAATGCAAAGTCCATCAGTGTCATCAACGAAATATGGAGACATACCGTGAGCTAGATACCGTTGTACTATTGTATATGCTTATTTTCTTATTGACCGATTGCGTGTGTGGTGTGGTGGGCACATCATTTCTAGTTGTGGTGGGTCAACATGAAGACTCATGGGTCGGTTCCATCCTGCACCACATATAGGTTGGACCGAGACGTGTTATACGGAGACCCATGTGGAGGACTCGGCGTACAACACGAAGCTACCAGAGTCGCGGAGGACTCTGTCCCCACTGGTGATAAGCCGACTATATATGATTTGTAACCCTAGGCCCTTAGTATGTTATACAAGCTTGGGGGCTAGTTCGTCGATAGTATACACACACGCACAATGCCTGGTATTCACGTGTACTTTGTACACACCCCTATCACTAATATACAGTACCAGGAGTAGGCTCTTTCTTCAACTGCAAGGGTCCGATCCGAACTAGGGTAAAACTTTGCCTCTTATTATCATCCAGCCTAACAGCCAGGGATATCCTACCGAATGATATGATGAAATCATATCTACCAACTACTATTAGAGAGGTGTGTCGGGGGGGGCAATGTGTGCGAGAGAGGCCTAAAGATAATGTGCGTGCGGGAGACACGTAGGCACATATATGTGCGTATAGAGGGCTAGTAGAGACTGTGCATGTGTATATATGCATGTGAGAGACATAGTGTTTTCCAATTGAGATTAGTGAAAAGAGTGGTACATAGTAGTCAGAAAGAGAGAGAGAGAGAAACAGAGAGAGCATGTGTGTGAGACACCTCGAAACCCTGAGAGAGATTGTGAGCATGTGTGAAAGAGAAATGTTGATGCATATAAAGTGTGTGCACTTATGCGTTAGATAGAGAGATATATAACGCGTTTCTGAGAACGGGGCGAGGCATAGTGCATCTACGTGTAAAAGGCGGTTCTACGCATTAAATTACAATATAAATGGCATTATTATATTTGGATGAGATCATGAATTTTGCAAATTTGCGTATGGACAAAAATCGGTCTATCAGACACCCATACTCTATTGAATTCTAGCATGTGCATGTGTTTATTTCATATTAGCGGTCCATAGAGTGAGAGCGGTTTGAAATACAGTCAATGGATGCTTTTGCAATTCATATATAAACATTAATTAGTGCACTCCATGTTGTTAGTGTGAAGCACTTTATACATTTTTCACTTGCATGGATACATTCCAAATTGCTAGCTACGAAATAAAATACATGTCGAATTCAACATAAAGGGGTTTAAATTCTGAAGCCCCGGATGCCACTTTTGCGTAGCTGGAACGTGCTATGTTGGAATGTGCGCGGGTTAAATTCTGATAAAAAGTTACTTGCGCTGTCGAACGCGATTTCTGTTAGTGGATGTGCCACCGTTTGTTTGCAGGAAACTAAAAAACATGTCATCGATCTTGCGTTTATTAAAACCTGCTGTCCTAAGTGCTTCGATAAATTTGCTTATATTCCTTCTCGTTTGGCAGTTTGGAACGGCTCCATCTTCTCGGGGCCTATGGTTTCTCAAGAAGATTTTTCTTTAGGAATTCAATTCACCAGCACTATTTCAGCACAAGCTTGGACACTTTACAACATCTATGGTCCCTGCACAGGTCCCTCTCGGGACATGTTCACTCAATGGCTTTACGATAGAAATATCTAGACATCTGAAGATTGCTTATTCCTGGGAGATTGCAATTATATTAGAGGGCCAGAAAATCGTAACACACCGGGAGGTGATGTTAATTATATGTCAACCTTTAATGACATTATCCGCAAGCTAAACCTAGTGGAGTTTCCCATTAAAGGCAGACTATGTACCTGGAGTAACATGCAAAACGATCCCCTCCTCAAGCAACTGGATTGGTTTTTTACATCCACTCATTGGACTAGTGTTTACCCCAACACAATGGTAAAACCTCTTTGTAAACCCACCTCGGATCACACACCCTGTGTGGTAAACATTGAGACAAAAATTCCTCGAGCCAAGCTCTTCTGGTTTGAATTCTATTGGCTGCTGCACCCCGAATTTTTGGATGTGGTCAAGAGGGTTTGGGATAAACCTATTGCTCTGTCCAATGCGGCTACGGTCCTTTGTCGTAAGTTCAAAAATCTTCGACATGAGCTCAAGGTTTGGAGTAAAAGCATTTCCTGATTATCTGTGGCTATTGAAAATACAAATAAAACACTAGCTGACCTTGATGAGTTGGAAAATTAACGGGCCCTCACCCTGCTTGAGAGCAACTTCCGCAAGATCATCAAAAATCATCTCCTTCGGTTATTGGACTATCAGGGGCAGTACTGGAAGAAACGTTGCACCATCCGATGGGTTCAATTTGGCGACAAAAACACAAACTTCTTTCAAGCTGTGGCCACCGAAAGATATCATAAAAATAACATTGCAAATCACCAAACTCTAGAAGCACTACTTTTCCATGCATATTCGGACCAACTTGGTACATCTAGCCCCACCCATATGCATTTTGATCTACCTTCTCTGACACGGCCTCATGCAAATTTGGATCATCTCACGCTCCCTTTCACGCGTGAAGAAATTGATGGGGTCATTAAAGAAATGTCGGGGGATAGGGCTCCTGGTCCGGACGGTTTTAGTGGCCTTTTTCTCAAAGCTTGTTGGCCAATCATCACGGATGATTTTTACTCCTTATGCTATCAATTTCATGCAGGAACACTTAATCTGCAGAGCATTAATGATGGTTTGATCACTCTGATACCAAAGAATGGGTCTCCTTCCACAGTTAATGAATACAGGCCAATCACACTACTCAACTGCTGCCTTAAACTCATTACTAAGCTCCTGGCCAACCGTCTGCAAAAGGTTATTCTGCAAATTATTCACCGCAACCAATATGGTTTCATTCGTGGGAGATCTATATAGGACTGCCTTGCCTGTACTTTCCAGTACATCCACCTGTGCCAAGCCTCCAAACGGCCAATAGTTTTGCTCAAACTTGATTTTGCCAAAGCCTTTGACACCATCGAAGATGACCCCATGATCAACATTATGAGGCATATGGGCTTTAATGAGAAGTGGCTGTCTTGTATAAGCTCAATTTTCTCTTCTGGCAGATCTTCGGTACTCTTAAATGGTGTCCCGGGCAGACAATTTCATTGCAAGCATGGGGTCCGACAGGATGATCCGCTGTGTCCACTTATTTTCGTGCTGGCGGCTGACTTACTTCAGTCTGCAATCAATGATGCTTATAGGGAAGGTAAAATCCAGCTTACCTTTCCATCTCAGGGAAACATGGACTACCCTATTGTGCAGTACGCCGATGACACAATTCTCCTAATGCCCGCTTGCCCCCGTCAAGCATTGATTATCAAAGACATTCTAACCAAATATGCTCAGTCCATCTGTCTTAAGATCAATTTCCACAAGTCAACACTCATCCCAATTAATTTGGACGCTGCTTTATCTACTCAGCTGGCTATTATTTTTGAGTGCTCAATTGGTACCATGCCTTTCACCTATCTTGGTATGCCTCTGGGCACGTCCCGACCTACCATTAATGACTTCATGCCCCTCGTTAGCATAGTTGAACGAAGTTTTTCCTCCACACTGTCGCTCATGTCCCATGCTGGCAAGTTAACGCTCCTCAACTCCACGGTCACATCGCTCCTCATATATGCAATGTGCATGTTGCACTTTCCACCAAAACCATTCAGCTGCTGGACAAAATTAGGCGCAGGTGTCTTTGGATCAAGAAGACTGAACAAGGCGACAAATGTAACTCTTTGGCGGCATGGGATATGGTTTGTAAACCTAAAAATAAGGGAGGACTTGGTGTGCTCAACCTCCGAATACAAAATGATGCTCTGCTCTCGAAATTCCTGCATAAATTTTACAATAAGTTGGATATTCCTTGGGTGCAACTAACTTGGCACTCGTACTATGCCCAGAAAATCCCACATGCTTGTGATCCGGTTGGCTCGTTCTAGTGGAAAGACATTCTCAAACTCACTCCCACATTTAGGGGGGTTTCTAAAGTTAATATTGTTTTTGGCACTACAGATTTGTTTTGGAAAGATTTATGGGCAGGACAGCTGATTCAAGACTCCCACCCTCGGGCCTTCTCACACTCTTTAGATGAAGATGTTTCTGTCAGAGATTTCTTGGGGAGCACGTCGCTGGGGGATGCGTTCCACCTCCCATTGACCCCCCAAGCGCTGGAGGAGATTTGGGACATGCAAATTATTGCGTCTCACCTACAACCCTCATCGGCTACATCTGACGTTTGGCACTACTCTTGGGGCAAGGCCAGCTACAAATCAACTGACTACTATAAATTTGTCTTCAAGGACGTCCAAGCCCACCAAGTTTTCTGCTAGATCTGGAAGTCCAAATGCACAATGAAGTTGAAGGTTTTTGCCTGGCTTCTTTTCCAGGACAGGCGCAATACGAGGAACATGTTGAAAAGAAGGCACTACAACATAGGGGATTATCACAATTGCCTCTCATGTGGAATGGACATAGAGGAAACTGTGGAGCACATGATCTTCACTTGCTCCTTCAGCAAGCTTTGCTGGAACAAACTTGGGATTAATTGGGAGCTTTTCCATGGCCGTTTGCATGCTATTGAGGCCCAAAAAATAACTCACCCCACTTCTATGTTCTTGGAAACTTTCATTGTGGCAGCCTGGAGTATTTGGAAGGAGAGGAATAACAAACACTTTAGAGCCATACTGCCATCCTTCAACTCTTGGCTGGACAGATTCAAAGGAGACTTTGGGCTTCTTCAATATAGAGTAAAATAGGAGCGTAGGCCCTTTGTTCTTGACTTTGCACTCTCCTTGTAGTAGCCCCCCCCCCCCAAGTGGCTCTCTTTTATCTTGTCACAAAGTTGACAGGATTGTATTGTCCCCCCCCTCCCACCATGTAAATACTCATTGTACAGTGCGTGTTCTTTGCTTTTAATATATTAACACAGTAGGAGTCTTTCCTACTGTTCAGGGTTAAAAAAAACATAAAGGGGGTTTCGAAGAATCGAATTCATAGGAATTGCATTCATCTATTTGAACTCGAGATAATGGCATTTGTAAATCAGATGTAAAAGGGGGCATCAATCTTTGTTGTGAGTTCGAACATGCTATTTATATTCATACGCATATCTTACTTTTTTTTGCAAGGAGATTATACTTGGAACCATGAATGAACTGAGGTAAGTTGCATATTTTTTAATATATACTCATGTACAATGTATATTAAAATGTACCCCCTCCATTGCAAAATAATCGTAGCTTTAGGATTTTCAAGAGTAAAGATTTGTGGAGTTTGACAAATCCTGAAAGTTCAATTCAAGAGAACCGAAAACGTTAATGCTTTTGCTCCCAAATATTGAATGAAGCGCCAAATAGGCCTCTGTTCACCCAAAACCGCGCGAGACTAATGTTTTGGTGGTAGCAAATTACTGTCCTGGCTCTGGCCTGTGTAGCCTATTGGCCCGATGTCCAAAGGTCTAAACCGGGGTAGGTTTGTAACTTCACCAAGACGCTAGTCTCAACCGCCTCTGAGAAGCATTCATACGCTGTGGGCGCCTAAACACCCATGCGCTCGGCCGAAATCTATCCCGCCCACATTTGGGACACCTGACATGACTGTCCTACCCCCAACCCGCAATATGTCCAAAATTTTAGATGGGGCAAAGTTTGTAACTTTCCCCAAATTTCAAACAAGCGCGTCTCAAACCGAAACATTGTTCCCCCCTTAGTTCCCCGCCTCCCTCCGTTTTCCCATTCATACTCCATGGGTGCAAAAACGCCCTCTCCACCAGTCGCGAAACCCTAGCCTCCTCCGTCCTCTACCCCATAGTGGCCAATCCACCGCCGCCCTCCTCCATCACGCCGGAGCCGGTACCCCGACGTCGTCGTCCAACACAACCGCAACCGCAACGCCCTCAAGGACTTAGCAGCTGATGCCGAGGCAGAGCTGCCTCCACGACGCCGATGCCGACGTGCGTCGTACCAGAACCACTCCGACCATGCCGTCCTGCGCCTCACTGATGCGGCTCCACTGTCGCAACCGTCCACCGCACCGGAGTTTTTCCCGCTACGTCGTCGTTCGCCGCCTCGGATCTGCTTCCCCGCTGCCGACAGACGGCCACCGCACCACACTCAACAACTTGGCCATGGGTTCGTCCAAGGCTGCACCGTCCTCCACAACTTCTGGTTTCCGACGAATAAAAAGATCGTCGGAAAAACAGAAGGAGGACACAACACTGCCAGTAGAAAGAGGTACTCCTCTTCCCTTATTCGCGCAAATCTTACGTCTCCGCTCACACCGTATTCATCCCACGAAAGAAACTACTTGAGCGCTTCTTACTGCATCTTCTTCGTGATACTAAGTGCACAATGTTTCCTCCCTTTTACTATTTCACCTTTGCTAGAGGTCAGTAGCCCGCCTGGATTTCAATTCAGGGTCAGTCGAACCGCAATTAAAAGAAGCAGCACCCGCTTAGGCGCGCGGAGCACCTAGTCTGCCTGTTCCCAGGGGAAGCGGCGCATCGGTGTCTATCATAGGGGTGTGGGGCGTAGGAGCTGCTTGTGCCCGATTTGGAGGTCGGCGGGGCTTGAATGGATGGGGGGCAGTGCCAAGCACGGCGGTGTAGTGAGGTCGAGGGGAGGGCGCAGGCAGGGGAAGAATACTGGGCCGGTGGTTGCTGGTGTTTCGAGGAGGATCGTCAACACTGACTGGCTGGAGGTAGATGAAGGCGATCTGCCCGTTCTTTGTACATCGGACGGTGCAGAAAAAATGGACTGACCTATTTGCTTTCAATCGACTGTTATTTTCATAGAATCCTGTAGTAATTGAGTGTGCCATGCATGTTGTAGAGCTATCATATGTCTCCCGTCATTTATTTCTCACCGACCTGCTATCTGCTACCTTTACACTGTACTAATTGTGCACACACTTCACCCATACTCACACTATTGTTTTTTTATGCATGGGTATTTCAGATTCTGACGCAAGGTTGATGAATGCAGAAAAGAAAAGACAAAAGCCGGTCCAGTGTAATTTGAAGATAAGCACTAAGCGTTTCAGCACTCTAATGGGTGCAGTGTGAGCAGTTGGAGACAGTAAACGTAGCTCGGCAGTTGATGATCTCAATTGCCACACACAACCATCCCATGTGCTTGCTTTAACTTCGCGCTCTCAAATGTGGTTGCATGTTGCATATGGTGTCTAGCTTGTATTGCTTCCAATTTGGTTAAATTGCATCTGCTTACTTTACACATTATACCTTTGATAATGACATGGCTTCCTGTTTTTGACACATACTACATATGTCTATTAACCATGTTCGTACATCAAACTAATGCTCTTTTGTATCCCTCGTCAATCACTTATGATGAGACAGTCACCCGAGTGGGTTACTGTGAGACTCCCTACTCATTTAAAGAGTGCAGTGTCATCCTTCCCACATTATTCTCTATAAACAGCAAGGCTAAATGAAGATAGTCAACGTAGCTCTCTAGTTGATCACCACAATTCCCCCACACCACCATCGCAGGTGCTTGCTCTTACTTTGGCAGTGTGATATGTGGTTGCATGTTGCATATGGTGTCTACCTTGTAATGCTTCTAATTAGGGTAAATTGCATCTGCTTAGTTAACACATTATACCTGTGAATATGCCATGCCTTCCTGTTTTTGGTACATACTACATCTTTCTATTAACCATGTTCTTACATCAAACTACTTTTCTTGTGTATCCCTCATTAATGATCCTAATTTGTTAACTTGCATCTCCTTAGCTTACACATTATACATGTGAATATGACACGCCTTCCTGTTTTTGGTACATACTACATCTGCCTATCACACCATGTTCTTACATCAAACTACTATTCTTGTGTATCCGGTGTCTATCTCTTATGATGAGACAGTCACGGGCGTGGGTTAATATGAGACGCAATACTCTTATAAAGAATGCAATTTCATCCTCTCCACATGATTATCAAGAAACAGCAAGCCTAAATGAAGATATTGAACGTTGCTCTGTACCTGAAGACAACACTTCCCCTACACCACCATCACAGGTGCTTGCTCCAACTTCACAGTGTGATATGTGGTTGCATGTTGCATATGGTGTCTAGCTTGTAATGCTTCTAATTAGGGTAAATTGCATCTGCTTAGTTTACACACTATACCTGTGAATATGACATGCCTTCCTATTTTTGGTACACACTACATCTATGTGTTAACCTTGTTCTTACATGAAACTACCTCTCTTCTATATCCTGCATCAATCACTTATGATGAGTCACCTTTATTCGTTGCATATTGCATATTATTTCTAGCCCGTTGCCATGTATTGCTTCTAATTTGGTCAAATACATTTGTTAGGGCACCCTTTTAATTTGGCATAGTGATATTGGTTTCATCTTTCATATGGTTTCTAGCTTGCATCGATTCTAACAAGTTCAAGCACCTTGTGCGTAGTTTAAACTTTATATATCATACATGTCAATATGTCATGCCGTCCTGTTTTTCATACATATTCCATCCTCCTATCATGCGGCTGCCTTACATGAAATTAGTGTTCGTTAGTATCATGCATCAATAAGTTCTGAAGAGCAAATTTTATTCCTTTTTCTTGTGGGTTTGACTTGACAAGGCAAAATCAAGAAAGAGGAAGGAAAAGAGTAAGGAAGGCGATGATGGTGGTCCTCTGTAGCAACGTAAACGAAGCATCTGTACCAATTCTCCTTGTACTGATAGTGCATTACATGGTCCAAGTCTCCGCTCCCCTACTCCACCATGCAAGGTGCTTGCTCTAACTTGGCAGTGTGATATCTGGTTGCATGTTGCATATGGTGTCTAGCTCGTATTGCTCCTAATTAGTGTAAACTGCATTTGCTTAGCTTACACATGATACATGTGAATATGACATACTTTCCTGTTTTTGGTACATACTATATCTGTCTATCACACCATGTTCTTACATGAAACTACTCTTCTTGTGTATCCTGTATCAGTCACTTATGATGGGACACCTTTAAGTTGGCAGTGTGATATTGGTTTGAGTCTTGAATATGATTTCTAGCATGTATTGCTTCTAGTTTGATGAACTCCACCTATGACGAGACAATTTTAACTTGGCAGAGTGATATTGATTGCACCTTCCATATGGTGTCTTGTAGTGTTTCTAATTTGTTGAAGTGCCTTCTGCTTAGTTACCACATCATAGGTGTGAACATGTCACACCATCCCGTTTTTCATACATATTCCATCCTCGCATCATGTGTTTGCCTTTCATACGAGTAGTGTTCGTCAGTATCATGCGTGAATGAGTTCTGGAGAGTGAATTTTATTCCTTTTTTATTATCGGTTTGACTTCAGAATGCAAAATCATTACAGCTGAAGGAAATTAGTCCGGGAGTGGATGATGGTGGTCCTTCGGAGCAACTCAAATAGGGGGTCTCTAAAGATTCTACTCCGCCATCCTCCCAACAAGATTCGCAAGACAACACGAGGCTGGACAGTCAACGTAGTTGTGTAGATGATGAGCACATCTCCCCTACTCCACCATCACAGGTGCTTGCTCTAACCTTACACTATTATATGTGGTTGCATGTTGCATATGATGTGTAGCTTGTATTGCTTCTAACTTGAATTGCATCTGCTTACTTTACACATAATGTCTGTGAATATGACACGTGTTCCTGTTTGTAGAACATACGTGTACATGATGAACACATCTCCCCTACTCCACCATCACAGGTGCTTGCTCTTACTTGGAACTTTTATACGTGGTTGCGTTTTCCGTATGATGTCTAGTTTGTATTGCTTCTGATTATGTAGAATTGCATCTGCATAGCTTACAACTTATACCTGCAACGATCACTTACCCATAAGACACATTTAACTTGGGACTGTGATGTAGGTTGCATCTTGCATTGTCTTCTAGCTTGTACTGCTTCTAATTACTTGAGATGGCACTTACGACGAGACACTTTTTACCTGATAGAGTGATATTGGTTGCATGTTCATCTGGTGCCTAGCTTTCATTTCTTCTAATTTTGTTGAAATGCCTTCCGCTTACTGTTTTTCATACATATTCCATCCTCCGATCGTACGTGTGAATATGAAATGCTGTCTTTTTTTGTATATATTCCATCCTCCTATCCTGCGCTTGCCTTACATCAAAGTAGTGTTAGTTTGTATCATGCATCAACCAGTTATGCAGAGCTAATTTTATTCATCTTCTTGTGGTGTTGACTTCATAAGGCAATATTAGAAAATAGGAAGGAAAAGAGTAAGTTAGGGGATGTTGGTGGTACTCCGCACTGACGCAAACAGAGACTCTCTAGATTTGCCACTGCCACTGCTAATGAAGTTGAAGTCCCAAGTCTACATGATGAGTTCATCTACCGCACTCCACCATCGCAGGTGCTTGCTCTAAGTTGACAGCGTGATAATTGGTTTCATGTTGCATATGTTGTCTAGCCTGTATTTATTCTATTTTGATTAAATTGCACCTGCTGAGTTTATACGTTATACATGTGCATATGACATGGCTTTCTGTGTCTAGAATACACTACATGTATCTATCATACCATGTTCTTACATCAAAGTACTGTTGTTGTGTATCCCGCATCAGTAACTCATGATTGGACACTTTTAACATGGTAGTTTGATAGTGTTGCATCTTGCATTGATTTCTACGTTGTACTACTTCTAATTTTTCGAATTGCCACTTATGACAAGACACTTTTAACTTGGCAGAGTAATATTGGTTGCATCTTTCATATGGTGTCTAGCTTGCATTACTTCTATTTTTTTGAAAATCCTTCTGCTTAGTTTGCACATCGTAGCTCTGAATATGTCATGCCGTCCAGTTTTTCTTACATATTCCATCCTCATACGGTTGTCTTACATCAAAGTAATGCTTGTCTGTATCATGCATCAATAAGTTATGAAGAGTGATTTTATTCTTTTGTGTTGTGGGTACAACTTGACATGGCAAAGTTAAAAAAGAGCAAGGAAAATAATATAGTACGGAGTGCTATTACTCGTCAGGTGAAACGGAAAAGGTTCTGCCGCCGAGATTCTGCTGGTACTTATAGCGCAGTAGATGGTCCAAGTCCACCGGCTAAATCTACAAACACAATATCACCTGCTCCACCACCTGCAGCATCCGCTTCAACTGTACCAACATCTCAACCAGTTACTCATTCGTTTGCTCCGAAACTGGCCAGTTCCCAAGCTGCCTTCACACCTAACACTACTTCCGAAGCACTGCTGACACAACAAGACTTGGCAAGACCAGATGAACCTCATGAGCAGAAACACCAAGACGGTACCTGACCGAGTCAAGTTGCAGTTGCATGCTCCTTTATATGTACTCTCACAGTTTGATGTACACTAACACTTTCCATATTCGTTGTTGAACTAGCACCACGGCGCAAGCGGAAACAGACATCAGGGATAATGCTTGACAGATTAATAAAATCAAAAGGAGGAAGAATGGAGATCCATTTTGAGGCAGGTTTAAAAAGGCCAGGTGATGCTACAGAGACAACCAACTTAGTATCAGAGGCAGCCGTTGCCGTTAGGTGTCATGCGCATATCCTCCCAACGTGGATCCAGTACAGGAATGAGAAAGACAATACCCAGTTTAACACCTTCCTTGACCATTTATCCGTAAGTAATGTTATTCATCGCAATTAGTAATATTGTTTTGCTCTATCCCATACTTTCTAGCTTCCTCCTAATAAGACTCACATTCTTTTTTCAACAGATGAGATTCAAGTTGGATCCGAAAGATGATGCAACTAAACAAGCATGCACTCATGTTTTTCAGTCTGCTCTGCGACAGTATCGGTACCACCTTAGAAAATCTCACTTCGAAGGCAAGGCTAACAATGAAATCACCCAAACATCTCCAATGGAATATATTACAGATGAAGACTGGACAGTCCTCGTTAAACACTGGTCTGATCCAAAGTATCAAGTAGGCTATATGTATTTGATCAGACCACATATTGAACTTGTATTTATGTATGTGCCTTACAAGTGTATCTTCTTCTAGGCTAACTGTTTGAAGAACAAAACCAACCGTTCTAAAGTGAAATTCCAACAGACAACAGGATCTCGTAGCTATATTGCACACTGCGAGGCTCTTGTAAATAGCTGCTACTTCCTTCTTTTTTTGCCATATTATCGTATCTATATTGACTTGTTCCAAATACAAAGGAAAGCCCGTGCGGACCAAAAAGAACCTGAACAGAATGCAGTGCAGATCTTCAAGGATTGCCACACAAGCAAGATGAAGGGCATGAGCACACCAGCTCAAGCCACTGTTGTAAGTCCTTACTCCTCCTGCCTTGAACTGATTGGTACTATGATGTGTTCATTTAACTACTTGGTTTGCAGCCAACGTCAGTTACTTTGTTCACTTTTATACACAGTTGTCTTAACGTATCATTTCACCTTACATGGTTTAAAAGAGATGAAGGATATTCTTTCTGTCTTGATCTGTAATCTAGTTGTTATGTTCACGTGCGCACACAATGATAAAATAGCTTGTTTGTTTTATATCTATTTGCCCATGATATGAATGATGTCATACTATGTTCATCCTACTTTAAACCACGTCTCTTTATCCTTAGATGTCAACGAATGTGAGGAAATAGACAATATAGTAGGCATGCTACATGGACATATGTTCCAAAAGTGATTTTATTATGTAGTTGGCACTACAATACATGCTAATGTATTACAGTAGTTCACCAAAATAAGTTATGTATAAACGTTTAACCTACTTTGTTTGTTTTAGTCTCATTAGTAACTTATCTGGTACACTAATCTACAAGTTCAAACTTTCAGGAAGCTATGGAACAAATGATTGAACAGCCACAACCACCTGAAGGTGACGAGGCTACTACAGGCACAATGTCACCTCTTGCTGTAGTGTGTCAGTATCTCTACACTAACAGTGCAAAAAGCACCTTCCTGCGTAATTCTGGGTTGGTTGTCAAGGTAACCTAGTCCAAATTGCCTACTGAACTAAATCTTCCTGCTAGACAGAGTGATATATCTGTGCTCCAGACACAAGTCCAATCCCTAGTGGACGTTGTTTCGGAAACAAGAATAGTGGTTGAGAAATGTCGTCAAGATATGAATGGTTTTGAAACCAGACTATCACACATTTGCTTCGTTGTTGAAGAGCAATGGCGGAAAAAAGGTGGAGATCGTGCTACTCCATCAGATTCTACAGCCTGAAACATTGGCACTCAGGTCAAATGATTTGTGCTTCTATACATCTGATGGTGCTTTTATCTGGAAGGACTGTAAACTTTATGCCAACAGGCCTTTTGTTGTATGATTGGAATTTATTTTGTTGTGATACAACATTTATGATGGTGCCACAAGCTGCAGTAATTACGACGCTATTTTTGTATAGTGTAGGTTTATCTTAGTAATGTATTCGACCGAAAGCTTCGTAGGAGCCCAACATGCCAACATTCGTCGGGCCCATTCCAATTGGGCTAAAAAGAGTACGGGCCGCAATTGGCATGTAGCCCACTAAAAATATCTGGGCTTAAATTAGCATAAGCTTTCAAATTTTTCTGGTAGGCCAGTGCCCATAGTGGGCCTTTAACGGGCCTAAAAATAATTTAGGCCCTCAGTAAAAATAGGCTGTTTACAGGTGTAAATATCTCGAGCCCATAAAAAACATGGGCCTTTAGTAGACCGAAAGTGAGATAGGGCCCTGATTGTGCCAAATAACCCACTGGACTTAGCAGGCCGAAATGGTGGCCCATTTACGATGCGGATATTTGACAGGCGAAATTCGGACGGGACGTAAATGCGCCGACCTAATACATGGGCCTTTAACAGGCCGGAACTTTGGTCAGGCTAGATTATCGTCATTTTTATATGGGCCGTTAATGGGCCCGATATGAAGTTGGGCCACATATGGCCCATGGTTTACGTCCGGCGTTAACAGGCTAAAAATGACAACAGGCCGAAAGTGGCCCAAATCTATAGTGGGCCTCTAACAGGCCGAATGACAGACATGGCCGAATATGTCCCAAATCATTCACGGTCATTTATGGGATGAAAGTTTTGATGGCCTGTAAATGGGCCCAAATGAAGCCGGACCTTTAACAGGCCGGAAATACACCGGGCCGTAATTTGGCCCAATTACTTAGCGGACTGTTAACGGGCCAGAAGTGACCATGGGCCGCATTAATGACAAGTTTAGACCAGGCCGTTGACGGGCCGATTTGACAGAGAATGTTGGGCCTTTAGCTGGGCCGGCCTATTATGGTCTGCAGAATCTTGTGGGCCTTTAGCTAGGCCAGCCCATTGTGGTCCGCAAAATCTTGTGGGCCTTTAGCTGGGCCGGCCCATTATGGTCCCCTAAATTTTGGGGGCCTTTAGCTGGGCCGGCCCATTATGGTCGGCTAAATCTTATGGGCCTTCCGTTGGGCCGGGCCATTTAAACTTTGTGGGCCACTTTTGGGCCGTTCCATGTGTCAACATATCATAGGCCCATCTCGACCGTTGGATGAGTGACACCTGTGACACCCCGGAGCTGACACGTGGATCCGTCAGCCAATGAGAATTTTACACGTGGAAAATCGGCATTGGTCGTGGCTGTTAACGGGTTATCGGATCCAAAATCCGACCCGATAGCTTAACGCTGTTCCGATACAGTGGATGCCACGTGTCGGTCACCCTTGACGAAAGCACTTCTGTGACGCATGATTTATCGTCATGGAAGTGGACACTTCCGTGATATAATTTTGGTAATGTCATGGAACACTTCTACGACAGCACAGGTGTGACTATCTTGATTCTGTCATAAATTTGTCATGGATGTACATGCATGACAAAAAATGCAACCAACTATGACAAACACGTATCATCACGGAAGTGTATTTTTTTTGTAGTGCGTGTTGGTGAGAGCCGAAGTAAGCCGGACTCTTAGCCGAACATTGTCCCGGAGCCTTTAGTGGTTCCGGATTCAGGCAGGCAGCCCCTCATTAGGGAGGGAGGGCCGTCTGTCTCGAGGACTTCCGTTGCGCCCGAGGCACCGGATTGTCTGCTGGAAGCGCTTCGTGGCGCTTCCATAGATGAAGAGCACCATACTCTCATGAGTGCAGTGATTCAAAAGGTTTCGTCCGCCAAGAGCGGACTAATCGAAGCCTGCACCAGCCTTCTAACAGGCTTTGAGGTAAGCAGTAAAAATGTGTGAAGTTACCACCCGATAGGTAGCAGCCCCTGATACTCTGTTTGGTGTTCGGAAGGAAAAACCAAACGGAGGGTCAACTAAAATCCGCAGGAGTCTAACGATAAGTTTGAATGTGAATAAACAGGCTGTGCTTTTAGCCGCTGCTGCTCGTACGCCCTAAATTACCGGCCTAACGCAGGACTTGGAGCGGCACAGGGAGAGCTCGGCCTCGCGAGGAGGCAGCTTGAGGAGAGCAAATGTGAATGATTCCACTCTCTCATATAATAAATGGTAAATAAAAGTTGATTATGCTAACGACAAAGTGTTGTAATTTGGTAACAGAGGCCACCACCGAAGTGGCGTCTCTTAGGAAGGCGCTGTTCAAGGCCGAACACGAAGAAGCCTTGGAGCGCAAGGAGCGCAAAAGCAAGATGCCCGAGTGGGCGAAGTACAAGAAGAGCTCTATGGGCTCGGCAAGAAGCTCGAGTCCGCGGAGCATGAGCTTAAAGCAAAAGAGGCCGAGCTTGCAAAGGCCCTTACAAATATAAAAGACGCCAAGGCTGAAGCCGAGAGGGCACAACAGGAGATCTAGGAGGCCAAAAAGATAACGATGGGTAAGAAATTCTATAATTGCAAAGCAAACATGTGGAGGAGGCGTTTCTTTTACTTACCCAAGTCCGGAGCTCTCTAGGGGCATTCGCAGATCTGCCACGCAGCGTATCAGATGCCGCGGAGTTCTACCATGCCCAGGAGGGGAGCTCAACGGAGAAGTGGTTCTGGTCCCAGTATGCTGGGGACGAACATTCAACACATCTGAGTGACCAACTGAAGCAGTTGGTCGAACTCCACAAGGCGTCCGAAGTGGCTATGAAGGATGTCATAGTACGGATGTGGCCAGGTGAGACCCTGCCCACCAGCTACTTCGGTCTGATCAAGCGGATGGTGAGTGCATGTCCGCGCCTGGAAGTCATCAAGCGATGCGTTTGCATTGAGGGTGCCCGCCGGGCCCTTGACCGTGCGAAGGCGCATTGGGGAAGCTGGATGCGGAGAATCTGGTGAAGGACGGGCCACCAGAAGGCAAGCCGCATCACGTTCCCGAGAAGTATTATGATGGCGTTAAGAAGGGTGCTTGCCTCGTGGCCGATGAATGTACCAAAGACATAATTTTTGACTGAATTCACCTCTCTCATGTTTGTAATGTAAAGACGAAGTTACTTTGCGCTATGTAGCGCTTTTGTTATTTAAAATATTACCTTCTGTGCGGCTGTTTATCAAATTCTTAAAGTAGGCCACTCGTCGGCTTCTGCCCCCTTGTAACTAGTACCAGGGTGTTCGTGGAAAACCCGGACACTCTTTATCCAAATGTTTGGTCCCTTAAGGAGGTGTCCAGCGCAGCGAACAAGGCAATCGGACTATGCGGCTTTATAACTTTCACTTAGCCATAGAAGTCTACAATTTTAAATTTCGGCGAAGCCCCTAGAATTCGGAAGGCCGAATTGGGGTGCTATACACGCCTATATCGGACAAAGCCGAATTAACACCTAAAGCGGAAAAAATCTTTAAGGATTTTAAGACCTCTCGAACAGCGACCAGCTCTTGCCACATCATGCCGGACAGTTTTGTGCTTTCTCTACTAAGGTGCTCGTCTGGAAAAACCAGGGCACAATCGCAGTAGTTCTCCCTGCGCTACCTTAGCCGAATTAATGGAACATAAGGTACCAAAGCAAGGGAGCCAGGCTATCCCAACTGTAACCCAAGACATGATTCGGAGCTGATGCATATAATGCTATAAGTTTGGGGTGACGCACTGTTGAAAGTGTGTGGACTTGACTTGCCGTATTGTGGGGCGCCTTAAGAAGCCCCTGGCAAACTAAGCGTACCAAAGTTTACGGATGCAAAAGCAAATAGACATTTATAAAAAATGCTCAATAAAAATAAAAATAAGTAAGCTGACGCTATATATGGTCTCCCATGGACGAATAATACGTTTAGGCGCATGTTTACAATGTATGCATTAAGCGGAGACAAATAGGATTATTTGACATAACCTATCCAGGGGCAGGCTACGTACAGATAGATAAAGCAGGAACAACAATCGTAAATAGAATCCACCTGGGTGTTTCCTGCTGTACCCAAAGCCTGTTGCCTCCTGGGTTTCCTCTCCTATGTAAGTCCGACGATCCGGCTCTTCTGGAGAAGCTGCACTAAAGCAATGTCCTTTAAGCATAAATGTAAAGGTTACGAAGCGATACCATACTGTTGACTGAGCCACTGGTATGCCTCCGCCTGTGCCCATGGTATTTTGAGTGCGTAATTGTGTACGCGTGGCACGATTGCTGCTTTGATGTGATTTGAGCGGAGGCCGGACTGCTAGTCATGCTCTTGTCATGCCTGCTGATCTTGCGGCGGGGTGTTCCGCCCTCGCTTGACGGAGCTTGAAGTTGTCGTTGCCGGATTGGTGGTTTGCAGGAGGAGGCCGCATTGTAATTCTGCCGCAAGGGCTGCAGTATGTTCTTCTGTACGAAGAGAGCGGTCCATGTTTCCGTTGACTTTTATGACCCTGCGCGGGCCTGGAATCTTGAGCTTGAGGTATGCATATTGTGGTACCACATTGAATCTAGCAAATGCGGTTCGCCCGAGCAGTGCGTGGTAACCACTGTGGAAAGGGACGATATCGAAGATTTGCTCTTCGCTTCAGAAGTTATCCGGAGATCCGAAGACCACTTCCAATGTTATAGAGCCCATGCAACGGGCCTCTACTCCAGGAATGACACCTTTAAAGGTGGTTTTGGTGGGCTTAATCCTTGAAGGATCGATGCCCATCTTCCGCATTGTGTCCTGATAAAGCAGGTTCAGGCTACTGCCTCCGTCCATAAGGACTCTTGTGAGGTGAAATCCGTCTATGATTGGGTCTAGAACGAATGCGGCTGAGCCGCCGTGATGGATGCTAGTAGGGGGATCCCTATGATCAAAGGTGATCGGACAAGCTGACCATGGGTTGAATTTGGGGACGACTGTCTCCATCGCGTATACGTCTTGTAGCGCTCGCTTCCGTTCCCGCTTGGGGATGTGGGTGGCGTAGATCATGTTGACCATTTTCACCTGGGGGGGGGGGATTTCTTCTGTCCCCCCATGTTCGGACGCCGGGGCTCCTGGTCATCGTCGCTGTGCAGCCCCTTGTCCTTGTTTTCGGCGTTTATTTTGCCGGCATGTTTAAATACCCAACAGTCTCTATTGGTATGGTTGGATGGCTTGTCCGGGGTGCCATGAATTTGGTACGAGTGCTCCAGTATGCGGTCTAGACTGGACGGTCCTTGATTTTTGCATTTGAATGGCTTCTTCCGCTGACCGGATTTGGATCCGCTGAATCCGGCGTTAACCGCCGTGTCTTCGGTGTTGTCGCCGTTGTTCCGTCGCTTGTGTCTATTGCACCGTGGCTTGCCATTATTGTCCCAGACATCTGAAGTTCCAGAATGTGGCGTAGTGCTACTGCGAGCAAACCAGCTGTCTTCGCCCACGCAAAAGCGGGTCATTAGTGTCGTGAGAGCCGACATGGTCTTGGGTTTCTCCTGGCCGAGGTGTCTGGCGAGCCACTCGTCACGGATATTATGCTTGAAGGCCGCCAGGGCTTCGATGTCTGGACAGTCGACTATTTGGTTCTTTTTAGTTAGGAATTGAGTCCAGAATTTCCTGGCTGATTCTCTGGGCTGTTGAGTAATGTGGCTCAGATCATCGGCATCCGGAGGTCGCACATATGTGCCCTGGAATTGTCAAGAAATGCGTCTTCCAGATTTTCCCAACTGCCAATGGAATTTGCGGGCAGGCTGTTTAGCCAGTGACGGGCAGGTCCTTTGAGCTTAAGGGGAAGATACTTGATGGCCTTTAGATCATCTCCGCGGGCCATGTGAATGTGGATAAGGAAATCTTCGATCCATACCGCGGGGTCTGTTGTGCCATCGTATGATTCGATGTTTACGGGTTTAAACCCTTCTGGGAATTCATGATCCATTACTTCATCAGTGAAGCATAGGGGGTGTGCGGCGCCTGTGTGCCGGGCTATGTCACGGCGCAGTCCGGCTGCGTCTGACTGGTTGTATCCGGCCCGGCCAGATTTGCTGTTAGTGTATCCGGTATGACGGTCATTGTCAAGTGCTTCGGTGCGCCCCCGTGATCTGTAGATCGATCTTGGTTGTCCTGCGGCGTTATCCAGTTTATCGCGCAGATCCTGAGTATTGCCCCGGGCCATAGTAAACCAGCGCGGGGGTGCAGGCTGGTATTTCGGATGATATGCCGTTTTGTCCCGACCTCGAGGCGGTCGGTCAGCCGTGGGGCGCTCGAGTCCATATTCCTCGGCTACCAGGACTTCTGTCCATTTGTCTGTGAGCAGATCTTGATCAGCTTGGAGCTGCTGCTGCTTCTTCTTCAGGCTTCTCGCAGTGGCAATAAGCCGGCGCTTGAAGCGCTCCTGCTCTGCGGGGTCTTCGGGTACGCCGAACTCGTCGTGGCCAAGGCTAATCTCATCTTCGGAGAGGGGCATGTAGTTGTCCTCCTCTGGATACCCATCCGTCGCCTGTTCATCTGGGCTGTCATGCCCGTCTTCCTGTTCGGCCTGCTCGAAGGCGGGCTGTTCGGGGTTGTGTTCATCGTCGACACGGTCCGGATTATTATCGTCTCCGGTGCCGGTATTGCCTTGGCGGGGCTTGGAGCAGCGCTGGTGACGCCCATGCTTTGCTTTCTTCTTGGAGGGGTTATCCTCCGTTGCCTCATCGCCATTGGTTTCTTTCGGAGTGTCCACCATATATATATATATATCATATGAAGAGGTGGTTGTCCACCGCCCTATGAGCGGTGGCTCTTGTATGTCTCCTGCATCGTCGTCCATACCGTCGATGTCTTCGAAGTCAAAGTCGATCACGTCGGTTAAATCATCGATCATGGTGACAAAGTGGGTGGTGGGTGGGCAGCGAATTCCTTCGTCGCCCGCTTCCCACTCAAGCCGGACATAGTTCGGCCCAGAGCCTCATGACAAAGAGAGAGACTTTAATGAGTTCAGCATGTTGCCAAAGGGCGAGTGCTGAAAGATGTCCGCAGCGGTAAACTCCATTACCGGAGCCCAACCTGGCTCGGCTGGCTCGAGAGTGAGCGGCCCAGGACCAACAGCCGGATATGAGTCTGGGGGCCCATGGTTATAGCCTCCACAGAGATGAGACCTGTGTTCGGCTCCACCGCCGATGAGTGTGCGGCCTGCAGGGCGGGGTCTAGCCCTTCGTCCTAGCCGGGGCGGGCTGCTGCGGGGATGATGTCCCGAGCATTGTCCGACAGCAGGTCTAGGCCGTGCTCGTCATGACTATCCGGCGTTCCCGGCGGAGGCTCGAATCCGTCGAAGATCAAGTCTCCGTGAATATCTGCCGTGCAGTTCAAGTTTTTGAACCTGATCTAGTGGCCAGGGGCGTAGCTGTCGATCTGCTCCAGGTGGCCAAGCGAATTGGCCCGCAGTTCGAAGCCGCCGAACACGAAGTTCTGTCCGGGGAGAAAAGTCTCACCCTGGACCGTGTTGTTGACGATAGAAGACGCCATCAAGCCTCGAAGCGACGACACAGAGGAACTCTCAATGAAAGCACCAATGCCGGAGTAAAAACCGGCGGATCTCGGGTAAGGGTTCCCGATCTATGCGTCTTAGGCTGATGGTAACAGGAAGCAAGGGACACAATGTTTACCCAGGTTCGGGCCCTCTCGACACTACAAGAAATCTGTTAATACGTGACAGTACCCGTCCGTCACAAATGAGTGCAAAACTGTCATGGGTACCCATGCATGACGGACATGAAGTCCGTCATGTATATCGCGTCATAATTTGACATCGTGTCTTCCTTGACGGTTCTTGTCCGTCATGGATCTGCCCCAAAACCGCCCAGGCCCAAACCATTATGACGGAACAAGCCGTCATAGCTTGATGCCACGTTGGATTTTCGATTCACTAGTTGGAATGATGTGGCAGCCTACATGGATACTAATTTTCGTCACAGAAATCGTCATGAATGTAGGCACAATTTAAGTACGGTGCAACCAATTTTTTCGGCCTAATTTTGACACATTATATTTTTTAGCCAATTTTTGCCAAAGAGAAAGTAATTTCAAACAGTTCACGCAATATACGGCCATCTGTATGTATATATTTTTCTCAAAAAAGTATGTGTGTATATACAAAATAACAATTTACAAATCCATCATGTAATTATAACTACAACATAGATTCACTAAATGAATCACACAACAAGGTTAAGAAGTAGTACAATCCAATTTACATCAACATAACATATAAACTTTCGAGGCTGCTCCTCAGGTTCTTTGTCGACTCTCCTAATGGCAACTATCATGTCATGCATACCCAAACATCTCAGCAGCACATGTGAAATACACATGCAGTAGGAAGGTTTCAGCATCTAAGCCTACAGGCAGCAAGTCATGTATCAATAAAAATGAGAAAAGGAGTCAAGCCGTACTGAAATTCAAGACATAAGCGAGAAGTTAAATTGGATGAGACAAAGGTTCCTCTCTCACAACTAGTTAAGACATTGTACAACTTACTACAACCGGATGACTCATATGTGTAGAGCAGAGCAGTGCACCTAGTTATCTACATTTCACTGAAATTTTGCGGAGTTAACAAGCATGCCATGTAAGAATCATCAAATTGTGATATATCATGTTTATGGCTGACTTGAGAAATCGAGCAAGGATCAAGAGCTACTTGTAAGCATCTATCATATTAATGAATGACAACTAGACAACAATTAGAACATATGCGCATTCAGATCAAAGGTGGCACGATTTAGCTCAAACATTCCAATACTAACTAATCAGATAAATAAATTGTAACTCCATATGAAAGATTGCTTTCGCTGTTGATTATGATCACATAAAGCATCAAACAAATCTGTATTCTACAAATATTGACACATGTTTACAACCAAGAAATCATCCAAGAGCATGAATACGAAGTGAATAAAGGGCAACGATATAAGCTACTTTCATAGTGATAGAATTTTACAACATATACACTATTTACATGAGATTTAGGAAATAAAAATTATTGTGATAAGCTACTTTGAACACCTTAACACATAGAAAGTTTCTGCATGGTATATAACAGAGAAACAGTGTAACAGCAAGCCTAGTTAGCAAACAAACTTACTCTTAGTCACTTGATTGAGATTAATGAATTTATTTGAGAACAAAACGCTAAAAAAATGTCGCTCTATTAATATAGTAGCAAAAATCGTGTCTCCAAGACCTATTTTAATAGAACTTATACTGCAATATATAATCATGTGAAACAAACAAGTCGACATTGCAGTATGCATGCTTTGATTTATGTAAGCAACAAAAGAACTAGTGCAGCAGATTTATGTTTTGTTGTTGTACAGTATATGTCCATAGTATCTCAAAGAGGAAAAGAGAAAATATGACAGATCTTTCACTGGCAGGTAGTTCATCACAGATCTTCATCACAGAAATGCATTACCTATCTTCTTTGGAACAAGTGAATGTATGTGTGGAGGGTGGGACATTCCTCTGGTGATATTACATTTGATCAACGGGGAACTGTAGAAACCAACAGAATCAGAGTGCACAAGACAGTTTTGCTATGAATTAACTGTCAGTCAAACTAGAGTACGAACTACGTATTTCATGGTCTACCTCGACACAATCTAGCAGCAAAATATGGATGCACCACTAATTGGGCGGAATCAGGGACAGTTACCAACCAATCTGCAGGAAGAAGCCACTGAACCATTAGTTGGGGTTGCTGACTGCGGCGTGGAGCAGAGAGGCCGGCGAGTCCATCGGGCCGTCGGCGATGGATGGGTCTGCTCCGGTTGAACAGGAGGCGGGTGCTGACCGGAACGGCGCCTCGCCCGCCGGCCCGCGCGCCAATCCACGCGAGCCGCGGAGAGACGCATCGGCGTTCTAGACAGGCAGGGCAGCGGAGGAGGTCGATCCCACGGTGGATGCCGACAGGAGGTGGTTGAAGATGCGGTGGCGGGAGGGCGTCGACGAACCCAGCCGGATTGGAGGGTGGCGGCGAATCTGCCGGCTTGGTCTTCTGCCGCGACGGGGCGGGGCGAGATCCGAGCCCCGCGGGTGTGGCGTGCAGCTGGGGTGAGGAAGGCTCACCGGCCTGCAGGTGGATGGCGGGGGAGGTGGGAGGGAGAGGGGGGCGGGCTCCTCTACTGCTCGCCGATGGAGAGTTGTGGGAGGAGGGAGGCGAGGTGGTAGGTGGCGGCGATGGGGAACTAGGAGGGGGCTAGAGACGAGGGAGAGAGGACGGGCTGAGGGCGAGGGTTAGGGTTAGCATCTTATATGCGTAACGACTAGATGGGCTTTAGCGGGCTTGGGCGGGCTTGGCGGGCTATACCACGCTGTCCATGACAGTTTTGAAAACGTCAATAGAAATCTGTCATGGATTAACAAATTTCTTGTAGTGCGATGGAGGTAAAACCCTACTTCCTGGTTGATTAATATTGAAGATATGTGTAGTACAAGAGTAGATCTACCACGAGATCATAGAGGCTAAACCCTAAGAGCTAGCTTATGATGGTATGATTGTAATTGTGATCAGCCTTCTAAGGACCATGCTCTCCGGTTTATATAGACACCAGAGAGCTAGGGTTTACATGGAGTCGGTTACAAGGAAGGAAACATAATATCTGGATCGCCAAGCTTGTCTTCCACGCAAAGGAGAGTCCCATTCAGACATGAGCAAAAGTCTTGAGTCTTGTATCTTGACGCCTCTATAGTCCGGACGATGTATACAGTCCGGCTGTCCGGATACCCCCTTATCCAGGACTCCCTCACCCGTGGAGAGGGTTGGTTGAACAGTAGCCGGTGGAGTAGCGCACGGTGGAGGCTGGATGAATAGGAGCCCGTGCATGAACAGTCGTAGGTGGAGGCTGGGGGAGATCGACGGTGGATGAACATTAGCCCGTGGAGGTTGGAGGAGGTCGATGGTGAAGATGAATAGTATCTCGTGGAGTCCCGTTTTGCGGTACGCCACACCCCTCCCGATGAACAGGACCCCTGTTTCGACCCAGCGCTCCAACACAAGTCTGTTTCGTCCGTTTTGCGGTACGCCACACCCCTCCCGATCAACAGGACCCCTGTTTCGACCGTAGGAGGTCCGTTTCCTCCATTTTGCGGTATGCTAGACCCCTCCCGATGAACAGGATCTCGTTTCGAACGTGGCTGGTTGAACACAAGGCCGTTTCCTCCGTTCTGCGGTACGCCAGGCCTCGTTTCCATCGCCTGTTCCGTCCAAGCCCTCCCGATGAACACGACGACGCATTTCGTTCTGACCCAGCCGGTTGGCTCCCCATGAACACGACGACGACGCTGTTTCTCCATTCCGACCCAGCCATGTACACGAGCCCTGGTTGTATGTATATATGCGCGAGTAGGCGTTCGAGACTCCACCCGTATGTACGTACGTGGCCGTATTTTCTTTCTTGCACCCTGGCCGTTGTACGTACATGTACATGCTATGTGCTCGCCTCTACTACGACACGTGCGCGCCTCTACATCGACCACTATATATGTACGTACACGTTCACGACCAGAATGACAACGCTACGTACGCTTCGACCAGGTGGGTTCCGACTGTCAGGCACTTCCTTGGGTGCAAAGATGTAGCTGGTGGGTCCCAGCAGTCAGGGGGGCGAATCGTTTTTTTTCCCAGACGCACTTCCTTGTGTGCGAAGATTTAGCTGGTGGGTCCCCACAGTCAGGAGGAAACGTTTATTTTGCGAAATACGCTAGCCCGTCCGGTGGGTCCCTGCTGTCAGGTGGAGGTATCATTATTTTCCGCATAATAAGGAGGCACTTCCTTGCTGCAGCCGTGGACCCAGCTGTCAGCCTCTCCACGTATAGTCCACGTCCAATCAAAGTCGTTCCTTGACCATGTTGACCACGCCGCACCGAGAGCACCACGGTGGTGGACGACGGCGAGGCCTACGAAGGGGACAACGCGGAGCTGGGGAAGATGCGGCAGTGGATGCCCATGCGGAGAGGAGTACGAGGGTTCACTGATTCGGCTGTGGTGTGAGGTTGTCGTCGCCGCAAAATAACAGGGGGTGTGCGTGAGTAGAGGGATGGCCTGGCCAGCGGTGGGAGTAGTATGGGGGCGGTGAGGTCTCACTGGCAGCACAGCCGGCCACGGGATGCAGGAGCAGGCGACACGACCGGCACTGCTTTGGGCAGCTGGAGCAAGAAGACCAGAGGTTGAAGTAGCACTACGGCCGTTGGATGGACATCATGCGGTCACTGGAGTATTGACTAAGTTAACAAATCCCTCCGTCCCCGTCAACTTAGTAGGCCCACAAGTCAGCCACCCACTATGGTGGGTCCCAGCTAGCAGGGGGTATTCATTTTTTTGTGCGTAATAAGGAGACACTTTCTTGCGTGCAAAGATATAGCTGGTGGGTCTGACTTGTCGGCGGGGGGGGGGCGTTTTTTTCGCGAAATACAGAGGCTCTTCCGGGGGGTCCCAGATGTCAGCTGGAGGAATCTTTATTTTGCGCGTAATAAGGAGGCATTTCCTTGTGTGCAGCCGTGGACCCAACTGTCAGCCTCTCCACGTACAGTCCACGTCCGAAGGAAGTCATTCCATGACCACGTTGACCACGCGACGCGGAGAGCACCAGGGCGGTGGACAACGGCAAGGCCTAGGAAGGGGACGACGCGGAGCTGGGGAAGACGCGGTAGTGCATGCCCACGCGGAGAGGAGTACGAGGGTTCACTGGTTCGGCTGCGGTGTGAGGCTGCCGTCGCCGCAGGGCTTGGCTAGCAGTCGGAGTAGTAGGGGGTGGTGAGGCCTCAACGGCAGCACAGCCGGCCACTGGAGGCAGGAGCAGGCGGTCTCGCCAGCGCTGGTTTGGGCGGCTAGTGCAAGAAGAGCAGCACATGAAGAAGCAGCAAGACCGTTCGATTCAAATCCAACGGTTACTGCTGCTACAATCGTTTGTTGACTAAGTTGACAAGCCCTGCGTACGCGTCAACTTAGTAGGCCCACAGGTCAGCCTCCCAACTGGTGCGCCCCAGATCTCAGTGGTAGGAATCATTTTCTTTGTGTAATAAGGAGGCAGTGGATTGCGTGCGGCCAGGCTAGTGGAGGGAGTAGGGTGGGCCCGGGAAGCCTGCGCGGCATCACAGCGGGCCACAAGAGGAGGGAGCAGGCAGTTCCACCGGCGCTAGTTTAGGCGGTTGGAGCAAGAAGATCAGAGATTGAAGAAGCACGTCGGCCGTTGGATGGACATCCAACAGTCACTGCTGCTAGAATCGTGTGTTGACTGACAAAGCCTTGCGTAAACAAGTCAGCCTCGAAATCTGTGGCGTGTACAGCCTCGAAATTATTGCAGCCCATTTTCCATTTTTAGAATTGCTGCCCATTTTTTGGTCAGTACCAGGGTTAAAAAATTAACTAAATATGCACGAAATTTTGAAAATTCGCAAATTTTGGCTCGGGAACAAAATATTCTTAATCCAAAAATTAGTAGTTATACTAAAACAAATTTAAAAATAATTTGTACTATGTCATGTTAAATCCAATGAAATACTATAAAACTAGCGGGGCTACCCCCGCATTTGCGCGGCTAGACTTGCTATATATATATATATAGTTTTAATTTTCATATTATTTATCCTGCTATCTTCTTTTATTTAATTTGTCACCACATTAGTATTTATTTATGAAATATTATAGAAAACAATGAGTATTTTTTAGAAAACATGATTAACGTTGGTAGAAAGTTTTCCATCATTTGTATGAAATTGTTTGTAAACATTTGGATTCCAGATTTTCTAACCTTGCACCCAATATATTTGTATGATCTCCCCGTAGAAATCTGAATGTTGATGACATGTAGATGTACCTTATTATCTGTGATATTATCTGCCCCATTATACTTGTCTTTTTTATTAGTACAATGACATATATCCACGGATCCATATATTTGCCTCCATGTGCATCTAAATAAATGTAATTTTTTTTGCGGGAGGAAATAAATAAATGTAATTCGGTGGATGGTGCACACGTTGCTACGATATTCCCTCAGTGGTGCTCGTCGGAGCTTATTACTTTTGATAGTGCCCGATTCATTTTCATTTAATAGTATAACCATAATAAAATGATAAATTATATATTGTGCATGAATTGGTCCTCGTTTTGTTAAATTACTCTACCATTTATTCACATTATATAGTTAAATTTGTAATTGGTTTGTTCGCTAGTATTGTCCCGTGCGACCAAATGTTATTGCACTTACTCTTGACGTTGCATGATATATGATTTTAATTATGTAAAATAATGATAGCATTTTAATTTGCAAGACGTCTGGATTTAATTTTATTATTCTTTGCATAAATATCAATGTGATAATTGATAAAGATCAACATCCTGCAATGTAAAACCATATGATTCAATACTAATTTTTATATTTTTCTCTCTTCTACTTTTCTTCATATTCTTCTACGCATTCAGTATGTTCGTATCATCTTTCTCTCTTGCCGACTAGCGCATGTATTCTAGATTCAGCACTGGAATAAACTGCCCAGTTTTCCTCTACCACACTCGACGACTGGCTAGCCACCGGAGCTGTTGCTGCCCCCGAGAGCTAGTGTCTTCAGCTACAGCCAGTCCAGCCACTGAGATTGCCGACCTCATCATCAAACCACCTTTGGTGTGCGTGCTCTGGGCACCCGCCTCACTGCGCCTCGTCGGACCTATCGGACAACTACAGCGGACATGTCCTGGTGGCGATGCTGATGTACCGTGCATGGTGCAGCATCGTGGAGAAGCATGGGCAGGCATGATGGCGTCGCTTCAGGCTGACCTTGGTGTTGCTAATTTTAAAAAAATTGGACCAACGTTCCTACACAGGACTCCTGGAGAAAATCGTTATGTCTCCTTCCTGTTCTCCTAATAGGTATCTCCGGTTAGCGTATTTTTTTTCATATTGATCTGAACCGTTCTTTATTGTAATGTGTGTATAAGTGATCTCCTTTTCTACGTCCATGTTGGACTTATTTTCATCAGCGATAACGTCTCTATCCAGGTGACAAAAGACTCATTTCTTTTCAAATATATCTAGCATTTTTCTCGTCAACTTTGGCATCTCTCATACGTGTCAGATGTTAAAAATTGTACACGTTGTTGTTGTATGTAACTTCTATATCTTCAATCACAACCATTACAATCTAAATCGATGGTTTATATATTTTTAACCTATGTGGATTAACATGGTTTCTCGGTACATGACTATTGTTGTGCGTAACTCTTTATATCATTTAATCCCAACCGTTCAAATATCATAACTTTAGACTGGTAAATCCCTACCGTTCCTTTTCTATCGTTTTAATTATATAATAGATATCAGTGAAGAACAAAAACAAAAAAAGAAACTAATATCTCACTTGCTATAATTTTTTTGGAATTTTCAACCCCTTTGATATTACTTTTACCAAACACTGACCGTACTCTTTGACCAGGCCGGAATGCATCCCTCCTCGTCTTGAAAGATTCGTAGCCCAGTAAGTCGAAGAAAACAAATAGGCCTAGCTTGGGTATTCTTCAAAAATAAATACTGGGCTACCTATTTTCCCAAAGAAAAACCTGCTGGGTTGGTCATGTTGTTAGACGGGCAACAGAGATCGCACAACCCAGTTTATAGCCTGCTCCTCCGAATTACTACTCAAAAAAAAGTTGTGCAATTCTGTCGTTAATTGACTATACGTTAAAAATGATGTGGGTCCCAGATATCATCAAGGTGGATTAGAGTAAAAAACGAGGGGTGCATCTGAGTAGTAAAAGAGGCACTTGCTTGTGTTCGGGAGTGGACCTGGTGGGTCCGTATGGTCATACTCACAACTACAGTTCTCTCCCGATTCACTATGTTGATAGGGACCGTTTCGAAAAAACCTATGTTGACAGGGCCGGACGGCGGCGCCGCAGCGAGCGCACCAAGGCGGAGGATAAAGTGCTGTCGCCAATGTGCTGGGCTGTGTTGGACATTCTTATTGAAAAAAAAAATGGACCGGAACTATTTACGACGTTGACTACGATTTGCATGGGTCCGCTGGTTGCAGGAAGAAAATGCTGGGAGAAAGAAGACTGGTCGCTATCTTTGCCTAAGAATAATATCGACTGAATGTAACAACACTATCATAGGAAATAATATCCTCCTGTTAAATCATGAATTTAAAGAACTGGTGCATGAGCATTTAGCTTTATTTACTTACTTACTTATTTATGTTCAGGGGACCATGAGCATGTACCTGGGCCAGATTCATGAGAGAGCCTCCCTTTCAGTTAATTATGGGCACCTCTATTGGGCCTTCATTAGTGGGCTGCATATTATCAACAGGTGGAAAATATGTTCCGTACGAAAAATAGTATGCGTTACCTACGGTACAGGGCACTAAGGATCGAACCGTGCAACGACTTCCAAAACATTGTGCTTGTCGTTATAACAACACATTTATTCAACCAACAGACGAAATATACTACTATTGTACATTGAAAACAGCAGCAGCAGCAAACAGAAGCAATAATTACAAAAGGGCTACCAAAAGCAGCAGCTGGGGTGCAACAGAAGCAATAAGAAGGCCAGAAGAGTGAAGATGCAGCTCTCTCTTCCAAACCAAACATCAGCCATTATTACAAAAGGGCTACCAAAAAAGAACAAGTGTATGCATCAAACTAAATAAAGATCCTACTACACCAAGTGTACGCATCTAACTAACTGGCTCAGTTAGATGTTACTATTTATTAAGCTATGGAGATTGGCTGACGGCTTGAACCAGATTGGTGCCTGACGGGGGAAACTCCATCCAGCAGGTCGAAGTCTGATACTTGCGACCCTCTCTCCTACTTTGGGCTGCAGAGCGTGGCGGCACATATCAGGGTATGGTGCATGCAGAGACGCATGGTACACTGTGTACACACAGTTTTGCCTGATGGCGAAACCATGCTGCCATCATGATCCTTGCCATCTGTTATCTCCTGGTTAATCGGATAATTTAGTCCGATAAACAGAGAGCATGCACCAAGGCTACTTACAGCCTCCAGTCAAAAATTCTTGAAGGCCCAGAGAAGTTGGGATCCTGCTCAAAGACCTTGCAGTGACTGTGATTGTATTCCGTGAAAAAACACATCCGGTAGGTGCGAACAATCATCAATCGTTTTCCGTCATCTGATCGAGCCAGGAACCACCTGCAACTGCCATGCCGCTTTTATTTGAAAGGTTCTGGGATTAGGAAGGGTAGGGACACCAGGCGGCCTACAACATCATCTCAAGTTGGAGTCAAATAAAAATGGGCTCTTGATGTAGTCAATCTTAAGAACAACATGTTATGAGCATGAATATTTTTTCAGTAAATGTTGAGAGTAATATAAGAAAGCCATCATGATATCAGAGGAAAGTAACATACTGCTGTAACAGCCGATTGTAGCGATGACTGGAGTAGGCTAGCAATACTTCCAGCCATAGAAGGAGTCGACAGCGTAAATGAAGCCCTTGTGTTCAATAGCATCAGAGAACCATGGAGGATGTATGATCCTGCGATGGACGTGCAGATTTATCCACTTACCACAGTGACCTGTCAGATAGGCGAGACCGCGGTTGAAGAACGCAATTACCCTGAAGTCTTTATAATTCGCAGATCTTGTGGGCACTTGGCAGATTACATCCTTGAGCAAATCAAACTTGGTATCATGTTGGCTACTGTAAGGTTCCGAGTATTCTGGGCCGCGGTGCAAAAGCAGTGCAGTGTTAATCGAAAGAAGGGGGATCAACCGCTGGGTGTAGACCTCCACGAGCATCCAGCTGCCGCGACGGTCGACGAGCACCATCCAAGACATGTTCATGCCGACCCAGTACATACCGTTAATGTAGTTGAGGGTGATGGGGATTGGATCGTAGTCAAGGGTGTTGATGCTTGCCACCCTACGATCGTTATGCTACGTGACACGCCATTTATGAAGATCAGGCGGCATCAGCAAGCAAGGAGCTGGCTTAAAAAGCTCCGGCCTGAGGGCTTTGAGTAAACGGTACAGCCCCGACGAGCACGCGGCGAGCGGCATGGTACTGAGATTGTCCACAAACGAAACAATGAGCTAGATTTCCTCTATGGGGAGCGAATTCCAGCCACTCTTTCAGCGGACGCTGCTCGTTTCTGCCATTCTTAGTGCTTGGGTTTCGGACGACGGGGAGGCGCCTTAGCGCGAATGGAAGATTGGACGATATTATGTGCGGACAAGATGGAGAAGTGAATATGTGTTGCGGGACGTCGATAGGTGATGATGACTACAGCATGCCGCTTGACTTACGAGACACATACCACACTACTAGAAAAAGGGCTATAGATGGGATTGACACTAATGGCGCACCAGACAAGCGGTGCGCCATTAGTATATACTAATGGCGCACCACCTTCTGATACCCCATTAGAGTTGAAACTACTAATGGCGCACCTGGCCCAAGGTGCGCCATTAGTATAAAAAAAATTTGAACTAGTGCGCCTGTCCAAACATACTAATGGTGCATCCAGACTCAGTGCGCCATTACTAGTTGTAACTAGTAATGGCGCACCTGTCGGAAAGTGCGCCACTAATGTTGTTTTTTTATTATATTTTTTATTCCTTTTTTTGCAAAACTACTAATGGCGCACTGTTCCACCGTGCGCCATTACTAGTTTAAACTAGTAACGGCGCACTGTGGAACAGTGCGCCATTAGTATGTTTTTTTTGCAAAACTACTAATGGCGCACCACCAGAAGGTGCGCCATTAGTAACCTAGGTTACTAATGGCGCATTTAGGGTTGGTGCGCCATTAGTAAGTGGGCAGCAACAAGATATTTTGGACAGCCTCTCTCCCCTACCCACACTCACTTTCTCCCCACTTCATTCTCTCCACCTCCTCCTTGTCTCGGGTGCCTCCTCTTTTTCACCTCATTGCCACCATAGATTCATTCAAATTAAGTGGTTAAATTACCTTGTTTTGATAGGTAAGTAAGGGGGGATGCTATATTTATGTTGTTCTCCCTACAACAATGTGCACATGCACTTTTTATGGCCTAGCTAGATCTATGTATGTTTGTGGTGTTGCATATGTTTGTGGTGTTGCATATGTGTTTGTGTTTGGAGGTGTACTGGTATTTGAAATGCGATAGTTGCCAATATTTTGCCGGAATGTTGATTCATTTCCGTTTCGGCGAGAATTTTGGCATTAAGCATTCTTTTTGGTCCTTTTTTTAGGGAAAGTCATGCCAAATTTTTTGTTGGTTCTAAAATATCATTTTGCTGTACCCCGTAGGCGACCATGGTCCGCACAATGACCGAAGGCATCGTGAATAGGTTTTTGAGGTCCGCGAAGGCCGAGATGCTTCAAAAGAACGAGACGGAGATAAGATGTCCGTGTCGAAGATGCAAGCTGAAGAGCCTTATTGCGGACCCGGATTCCAGGCAGGTGCGGGACCACCTGCTCTTGCGTGGTTTCATGGATGGCTATCGGTGGCAAGGTGATGAAGATGACTACGAAGTCGTCCATGGGGGCCGGGCAAGAAATGAGGAAGGGCAGCAAGACAACCACCACGGCTCGGGCGGGCGAGAAGACGAAGAATCCCCAGGAGATGATCATGATGGTGATGATGTACACAGTCATTATGTAGAAGATGCAGGACATGATGATGAGGAAGATGCCGGAGTAGACGACGGGCATGATCATGAAGATGATGATGCCGGCGGAGCAGACGACGCTGGACCATCGATGGGCTGGGTGCAGGACCCTCATATTCAAGAGCTGCTTCTCAAGCAGACGGATAACGCAAGAGCTGCCGCCCGAGAGAAAGCCAAGATGGATCAACTTGAGTTAGACGCGGTTACTCCATTGTATGAAGGATGCAGGCCCGAGGATACCCGCCTGAAAGTAACGCTCATGGCTCTGGAGATGAAGGTAAAACACAAAATGACCGACGCGGAGAACATGTCATTCTGGCACGAACGTCTTCCGACCAGTTTGGAGGAGGGTCAGAAAATCGTGTGTCCTCTGGATTTACCTCATGTGAAATACCATGTGTGCATGAACAATTGCATGATTTATCGGGACGAGCACGCGGAGTCTACCATATGTCCGGTTTGCGGCGTCACTCGATACAAGAAGAGGAAGAAAGCTCCTCGAAAAGTGGTGTGGTACTTTCCGATCACTCCTCGTCTGCAGCGGTATTTCGCAGACCCTAAGGTAGCAAAGCTCCTGCGTTGGCACGCGGATAGGGAGGAGAAGAAGCGATAAGATGACGCAAATGATCCGGAGATAGATAAAAAAGACAAGATGCTGAGTCACCCTAAGGATGCGAGCCAGTGGCAAGCGTTGAACTTCGAAGACCCAGAATTTGGGACGGATCCAAGGAACATCGTGCTGGGCGCGAGCACCAATGGAGTCAATCCATTTGGCAGCCAGAGAAGCACACATAGCACCTGGCCTGTGTTTGTGTGGATGTACAACCTTCCACCCTGGTTGTGCATGAAGAGGAAGTACATTCACATGAGTATGCTAATTGAAGGGCCGAAACAACCAGGGAACGACATCAATCTGTATCTGGGGCTGCTGAAAGAGGAGCTTGACACGCTGTGGAAAACACCAGGCAATACGTGGGACGCCGCAGAGAAATAATATTTCCCTTTGAGAGCCGCACTGCTCACGACGGTGCACGACTATCTCGGTTACGGATATCTCGCGGGGCAGGTAGTCCCCGGATTTTCTGGATGCGTAAGGTGCATGGATGACACAACGTATCGCCAGCTAGATAGAGATCCCGGGTCTTCGAAAACCGTGTTCATGGGACATCGAAGGTGGCTTCGCAACGATGACCCGTGGAGGAAACGCAAGGATCTGTTCGATGGTGAAACCGAACCCCGAAAACGCTCGTGTACGAGGAGCGGCGAGGAAATAGACTAGCTATTGAAAAATTGGAAAGACTGCCCACTGCCGGGAAAGAAGCAAAAGGCGCCAGAGCCGGGAAAGAAGCTAAAGGCACCAGAGCCGCTGCTGAAGGTATGGAAAACCAGGTCTGTTTTCTCGGACTTGCCGTACTGGAAGATCCACCGTGTGCCTCACAGCCATGATGTCATACATATCACGAAGAATGTGTGCGAGAGTCTGCTTGGTACCCTGCTCAACATGCCAGAGAGGACCAAAGATGGGCCGAAAGCAAGGGCAGACTTGAAATCAATGGGCATCAGGCAGGAGCTTCACGCTAATGATGATGATGATGATGATGATGATGATGATGATGATGATGATGATGATGATGATGATGATGAGGCGAAGCAGGACACAGTAAGTCGTTCGCAAAGGCAAAAAGGCCAAGAAGACCGAAAATGACTACCCTCCCACGTGCTTCACTCTAAGTCAGGAGGAGATCGAGTAGTTTTTCACCTGCCTCCTAGGAGTAAAACTTCCTTACGGTTACGCGGGGAAGATAAGCAGATACCTAGACCCAGCGAAGCAGAAGTTCAGTGGGATGAAGTCTCACGACTGTCACGTGCTGATGACACAGATACTTCCAGTTGCAATCCGTGGGATCACGGACGCGCACGTCCGTGAAACGCTATTTGGCCTATGCAACTTTTTCGACGTCATCTCTCGGAAGTCGATTGGCGTGAGGCAACTCAGAGGGCTACAGGAAGAGATCGTGGTGATACTATGCGAGCTTGAGATGTACTTCCCGCCTGCATTCTTCGATGTTATGGTGCATCTGCTGGTCCATATAGTGGAGGATATCATCCAACTTGGGCCGACGTTCCTGCACAGCATGATGCCGTTCGAAAGGATGAATGGTGTCATCAAAGGATACGTTCGCAACATGTCACGTCCAGAGGGAAGTATAGCAAGGGGCTTTCTGACCGAAGAGTGCATCTCCTACTGCACGAATTATCTAGGCATTGAGAACCCCGTTGGTTTGCCCGTCAACAGGCACCTCGGCAGGCTCGCTGGATGGGGTCACCGTGAGGGTCGCCCCGAAATGCATGTCGACTTAGAGGGTCGACTCGCCGACTTTGAAAGAGCAAACCTAGTCGCGCTACAACACATAGACGTGGTCGATCCTTGGGTGGTAGAGCACAAAACCTTTATTAAGAAGGCGTACAATGATCGAGGCCAACAGAGGACAGACGGAGATATAATCAAAGAGCACAACTCATGTTTCATGCGTTGGTTCAAGCAGAAGCTTCTGTCGTACCCTTTACATGAGGATTCTTCCGCGGAAGAACAACTCATATTCGCCTTGTCACAGGGCGCCGAGCACAACCTGATGACCTATGAGGCGTACGATATCAACGGCTACACATTCTACACTGAGGCCAAGGACATGAAGAGCGATGGTTATCAGAACTCCGGGGTAACGATGGAATCCTACACCGGTAATGACAAGGACAGATACTATGGAAGGATCGAGGAGATCTGGGAGCTGAGCTATGCTGGAGAGAAGGTCCCGATGTTCCGTGTCAGATGGGCGAAGAGCGTCCTAAAAGAAGACCGGTATTTCACCACCATGGTTATACCCGAAGCCAAATCCAAGACCGCGGGCGCAAACATCACCGCGAAAAATGAGCCATGGGTACTGGCTTCCCAAGTTGACCAATGCTTCTTCATTACCGACCCGTCAAAGCCCAGTCGTGTTGTCGTGAGGAGAGGCAAAAGGAAGATCATCGGAATGGATGGAGTAGCGAATGAGCAAGACTTCTACAAGTACGGCGACCCGAGAACCGAACATGACGACGATGATGAAGTAGCAGCATACACCACAAGAAGAAGCAGGACCACCCTACCTAAAGGACGTCCGTTCCACAGAAGAACTCCATTTGCGAAAAAGAAGGGCTAGAAGATTGTGAACAGATAGCTAGCTAAGATCGATTGTATTTAAATCGTAGCCTTCATTTCTCGATTGTATTTCATGGGCACTTTTTGAACTATCATGAATATTTTTAAATTTCGTGGACACTCGATCTCGATCCCCCTCCATCTCGATCAATATCCCACCTCGCTAGATCCGGTCCCCCTCGCCGCCGAGCACCCCCCGGTCCACCAGCCGCCGCCGACCCTCCGCACCCTCGATTCCCCTACTCAACCGCCGCCGCCGACCCCCCGCACCCTCCCCCGCTCCACCGGCATTACTGTTTGATGATATTTTAAAAAAAATTATTACTGTCTTATAAAAAAAATTACTGTTATGATTTAAACAAGTTTGAACATATTTAAACACAAATAAGTATCAAACAGCATTTTAAATGCATAAAAAAATTGTGGAGCCTGGGAATCGAACCCAGGACCTCCTGGTGTGAGAACTGGCTGCTGACCAGTCGAGCTAGTAGAGGGAGCTTGATGTGGATCAGGTCAGGTGGAAGATAACCTGTTGGCTCGAGCAGAAATCAAAAAAAAAATACTAATGGCGCACCAGGGCGAGGTGCGCCATTAGTATGGATGTACTTATGGCGCACCGAGGTGTGGTGCGCCATTAGTATTGTGCCGCCCCCACCATCCATACTTCCTCCCCGGCCCTCGATCCCCTTCCCCTCTCCTCTCCCTCGCCCTCGCCCTCGATCCCCTTCCCCTATCCTCTCCCGACGCCACGGCCTCGCCGCCTCGACGCCGCCCCGACGCCGCCTCGGCGCCCGCCCCGCTCCTCCTCCGGCGCCTCTCCGCCCAGCCCAAGCCCAAGGCCACTCCGCCTCC